>NC_057797.1:517729676-517811943 GCF_018294505.1 Triticum aestivum | reverse complement strand
AGCCGTGTGCGGTGCCCCCCTCCACCATAATCCACCTTGATCATATCGTAGCGGTGCTTAGGCGAAGCCCTGCGTCGGTAGAACATCATCATCATCACCACGCCGTCGTGCTGACGAAACTCTCCCCCAACAGTCGGCTGGATCAGAGTTCGAGGGACGTCATCGGGCTGAACGTGTGCTGAACTCGGAGGTGTCGTGCGTTCGGTACTTGATCGGTCGGATCGTGAAGACGTACGACTACATCAACCGCGTTGTGCTAACGCTTCCACTTTCGGTCTACGAGGGTACGTAGACAACACTCTCCCCTCTCGTTGCTATATATCACCAAGGTATCAATCCAGTAGGAGACCACGCGCGAGTCACCTCGTACCTACACAAACAAATAAGAACCTCGCAACCAACGCGATAAAGAGGTTGTCAATCCCTTCACGGCCACTTGCAAGAGTGAGATCTAATAGAGATGATAATGATAAGATAAATATATAGATTGAAAGTAAAGATTGCAAAATAAAATAGATTGGAAACTTGTATGATGGAAAATAGACACAGGGGCCATAGGTTTCACTAGTGGCTTCTCTCAAGATAGCATAAGTATTACGGTGGGTGAACAATTTACTGTCGAGCAATTGATAGAAAAGCGAATAATTATGAGAATATCTAGGCATGATCATGTATATAGCCATCACGTCCGAGACAAGTAGACCGACTCCTGCCTGCATCTACTACTATTACTCCACACATCGACGGCTATCCAGCATGCATCTAGAGTATGAAGTTCATAAGAACAGAGTAATGCCTTAAGCAAGATGACATGATGCAGAGGGATAAACTCATGCAATATGATATAAACCCCATCTTTTTTATCCTTGATGGCAACAATACAATACATGTCGTTTCCATTTCTGTCACTAGGATCGAGCACCGCAAGATTGAAACCAAAGCTAAGCACTTCTCCCATTGCAAGAAAGATCAATCTAGTAGGCCAAACCAAACTGATAATTCGAAGAGACTTGCAAAGATAAACCAATCATACATAAAAGAATTTAGAGAACATTCAAATATTGTTCATAGATAAACTTTATCATAAACCCACAATTCATTGAATCTCGACAAACACACCGCAAAAGAAGATTACATCGAATAGATCTCCAAGAGAATCGAGGAGAACTTTGTATTAAGATCCAAAGAGAGAGAAGAAGCCATCTAGCTACTAGCTATGGACCCGAAGGTCCGAGGTAAACTACTCACACGTCATCGGAGGGGCCATGGAGTTGATGTAGAGGCCCTCCGTGATCAATGCCCCCTCTGGCGGAGCTCCAGAAAAGGCCCCAAGATGGGATCTCTTGGGTACAGAAGGTCGCGGCAGTGGAAATAGGGTTTTGTGGTGCTCCTGGATGTTTGCGGGGTATACAAATATATATAGGAGGAAGAAGTAGGTAGGTGGAGCAACGAGGGGCCCACGAGGGTGGAGGGCGCGCCCAGGGGGGTAGGTGCGCCCCTGCCTCGTGGCCTCCTCGTTGATTGCTTGACGTCCACTCCAAGTCCTCTGGATCATGTTTGTTCCAAAAATCACGTTCCCGAAGGTTTTATTCCGTTTGGACTCCATTTGATATTCCTTTTCTTTGAAACACTAAAATAGGCAAAAAACCAGCAAGTTGGGCTGGGCCTCCGGTTAATAGGTTAGTCCCAAAAATAATATACAAGTGTAAAATAAAGCCCATTAACATCCAAACTGATAATATAATAGCATGGAACAATCAAAAATTATAGATATGTTGGAGACGTATCATTGATGCACTTGCCGGCAGATTCCATTTCTTCTTGGTCGGACTTGTGCCATGAGTTCGTTGGCGCCTTCACCGGAGGCCACCAAGCTCATGGCCAGGCAAGCGATTTGCATATCATCCCCCAGAAGGAAGGTGAAACCATGCGCAAGTACATACAGAGGTTTAGCCGGGTGCAGTACAACATCCCAGATGTTCATCCCGCCGCCGTGATCAGTGCATTTCATCAGAATGTGCGCAGCCGCAAGATGCCTAAATAGCTGGCGATGAGCAAGGTCAAAGATGTGGCCGAACTTTATGTTCTGGCCTATAGGTGCGCTAGAACTGAAGAGGGGAGGAAGTACCCCGACGAGGACGCCGGCGTGGAAACCGACTGCATAGACGAAGGCACAGCCACCTCGACGAAGAAGGGCCGACACCGCAACAGGAAGCGCAAGGGAAAGACTATGCTTGCCGTCGAGGGATCCGAGGACACGAGCGCTTCCGAGAAGGCCAAGGTAGACGACCCCGGCAAGGAAATTGCCGGGTGCACCGCTTGCCGGACCTTGGCGGCTGCCGACAAGCCAGGAGGCTCCGACAAGCAATACTGCAAGATCCACCGCACCAAGGGCCACGACCTCTAGAACTGCCAGCAAGTTGAGCTGCTTGCTGAGAAGCAAAAAAGCAGAGTATGAGAGGCGGGACACAGAGAAGGGCCAGGATGGTGCCGAGGGATCTGGCAAGAAGCATGGCGGCCAAGGAGGTCACCATGGAAAGGATAACCAACAAGAGTGGCCCGCTCGGGGCCGCGACAAGAAGCAAGGAGATGCTGATCATGACGAAGACGACGAGTCCGGCGAGCATGAGTTCCAGAAGGCTACAGAGGCCATGTGCGTCGACGGTGGCGCCTCGTTGCACACCTCTCACCATGATGTCTACTACACAACCTTCTTCTTGTAGACGTTGTTGGGCCTCCAAGTGCAGAGGTTTGTAGGACAGTAGCAAATTTCCCTCAAGTGGATGACCTAAGGTTTATCAATCTGTGGGAGGAGTAGGATGAAGATGGTCTCTCTCAAGCAACCCTGCAACCAAATAACAATGAGTCTCTTGTGTCCCCAACACACCCAATACAGTGGTAAATTGTATAGGTGCACTAGTTCGGCGAAGAGATGGTGATACAAGTGGTATATGGATGGTAGATAAAGGTTTTTGTAATCTGAAAATATAAAAACAGCAAGGTAACTAATGATAAAAGTGAGCACAAACGGCATTGCAATGCTAGGAAACAAGGCCTAGGGTTCATACTTTCACTAGTGCAAGTTCTCTCAACAATAATAACACAATTGGATCACATAACTATCCCTCAACATGCAACAAAGAGTCACTCCAAAGTCACTAATAGCGGAGAACAAATGAATAGATTATGGTAGGGTACGAAACCACCTCAAAGTTATCCTTTCTGATCGATCTATTCAAGAGTCCGTAGTAAAATAACATGAAGCTATTCTTTCCGTTCAATCTATCATAGAGTTCGTACTAGAATAACACCTTAAGACACAAGTCAACCAAAACCCTAATGTCACCTAGATACTCCAATGTCACCTCAAGTATCCGTGGGTATGATTATACGATATGCATCACACAATCTCAGATTCATCTATTCAAACCAACACAAAGTACTTCAAAGAGTGCCCCAAAGTTTCTACCGGAGAGTCAAGACAAAAATGTGTGCCAACCCCTATGCATAGGTTCATGGGCGGAACCCGCAAGTTGATCACCAAAACATACATCAAGTGGATCAATAGAATACCCCACTGTCACCACAGGTATCCCACGCAAGACATACATCAAGTGTTGTCAAATCCTTAAAGACTCAATCCGATAAGATAACTTCAAAGGGAAAACTCAATCCATTACAAGAGAGTAGAGGGGGAGAAAACATCATAAGATCCAACTATAATAGCAAAGCTCGCGATACATCAAGATCGTACCACCTCAAGAACACGAGAGAGAGAGAGAGAGAGAGAGAGATCAAACACATAGCTACTGGTACATACCCTCAGCCCCGAAGGAGAAATACTCCCTCCTCGTCATGGCGAGCACCGGGATGATGAAGATGGCCACCGGAGAGGGATTCCCCCTCTGGCAGGGTGCCGGAACGGGTCTAGATTAGTTTTCGGTGGCTACGGAGGCTTCTGGCGGCGGAACTCCCGATCTATTGTGTTCCCCGAAGTTTTTAGGGTATATGGATATATATAGAAGGAAGAAGTACGTCGGTGGATCTCCGGGCTGTCCACGAGGCAGGGGGGCACCCAGGGGGTGGGCGCGCCCCCCACCCTCGTGGGCAGCCCGGGACTCTCCTGGTCCATTTCTGATACTCCGTGGGCTTCTTCTGGTCCAAAATTAAGTTCCGTGAAGTTTCAGGTCAATTGGACTCCGTTTGATTTTCCTTTTCTGCGATACTCTAAAACAAGGAAAAACAGAAACTGGCATTGGGCTCTGGGTTGATAGGTTAGTCCCAAAAATAATATAAAAGTGTTTAATAAAGCCCATAAACACCCAAAACAGATAATATAATAGCATGGAACAATAAAAAATTATAGATACGTTGGAGACATATCAGCATCCCCAAGCTTAATTCCTGCTCATCCTCGAGTAGCTAAATGATAAAAACAGAATTTTTGATGTGGAATGCTACCTAACATATTTATCCATGTAATTCTCTTTATTGTGGCAAGAATATTCAGATCCATAAGATTCAAGACAAAAGTTTCATATTGACATGAAAATAATAATACTTCAAGCATACTAACTAAGCAATTACGTCTTCTCAAAATAACATGGCCAAAGAAAGCTATCCCTACAAAATCATATAGTCTGGCTATGCTTCATCTTCACCACACAACATATATTTAAATCATGCACAACCCCGATGACAAGTCAAGCAATTGTTTCATACTTTTGATGTTCTCAAACTTTTTCAATCTTCACGCAATACATGAGCGTGAGCCATGGACATAGCACAATAGGTGGAATAGAATGGTGGTTGTGGAGAAGACAAAAAGGAGAAGATAGTCTCACATCAACTAGGCATATCAACGGGCTATGGAGATGACCATTAATAGATATCAATGTGAGTGAGTAGGGATTGCCATGCAACGGATGCACTAGAGCTATAAATGTATGAAAGCTCAACAAAAAGAACTAAGTGGGTTTGCATCCAACTTGCTTGCTCACGAAGACCTAGGGCACTTGAGGAGGCCCATTGTTGGAGTATACAAGCCAAGTTCTATAATGAAAATTTCCCACTAGTATATGAAAGTGACAAAACAAGAGACTCTCTATCATGAAGATCATGGTGCTAATTTGAAGCACAAGTGTGGAAAAAAGGATAGTAGCATTGTCACTTTTATTTTTATTTTTTATTTGGCCTTTCCCCTTTTTTGCCTTTCTTTTTTTATTTGGCGTTTCTTTTTTTGCCCCCCTTTTTTGGGGTGGGGGGTGGGGTGGGGGAGAATGCTCTATTAATGATGATCATCACACTTCTATTTATTTACAACTCAATGATTACAACTCGATACTAGAACAAAGTATGACTCTATATGAATGCCTCCGGCAGTGTACCGGGATGTGCAATGACTCATGAGTAACATGTATGAAAGAATTATGAATGGTGGCTTTGCCACAAATACAATGTCAACTACATGATCATGCAAAGCAATATGACAATGATGGAACGTGTCATAATAAACGGAATGGTGGAAAGTTGCATGGCAATATATCTCAGAATGGCTATGGAAATGCCATAATAGGTAGCTATGGTGGCTTTTTTGAGGAAGATATATGGTGGGTTTATGGTACCGGCGAAAGTTGCGCGGTACTAGAGAGGCTAGCAATGGTGGAAGGGTGAGAGTGCGTATAATCCATGGACTCAACATTAGTCATAAAGAACTCACATACTTATTGCAAGAATCTATTAGTTATCGAAACAAAGTACTACGCGCATGCTCCTGGGATAGATTGGTAGGAAAAGACCATCGCTCGTCCCCGACCGCCACTCATAAGGAGGATGATCAATGAATACATCATGCTCCGACTTCTTAACATAACGGTTCAGCATACGTGCATGCTACGGGAATCACAAACTTCAACACAAGCATTTCTCAAATTCACAACTACTCAACTAGCACGACTCTAATATCACCATCTCCATATCTCAAAACAATTATCAAGTATCAAACTTATCTTAGTATTCAATGCACTCTATATGAAAGTTTTTATTATATCCCTCTTGGATGCCCATCATATTAGGACTAGTTTCATAACCAAAGCAAACTACCATGCTGTTCTAAAGGCTCTCAAAATAATATAAGTGAAGCACGAGAGTTCATTAATTTCTATAAAATAAAACCACCACCGTGCTCTAGAAAGATATAAGCGAAGCATTAGAGCAACAACATACTACTCTGAAAGATATAAGTGAAGATCAATGAGTAGTCGAATAATTATGCAACTATGTGAAGACTCTCTAACCGGATGAAGATGATTGTTTTCGATGTAGCCAAGATCCCCTTGCCCTACAATGGGATTCTCAGCCGCCCGGCACTAGCCAAGTTCATGGCGGCGTCACATTACGCCTACAACACACTGAAGATGCCTGGGCCGATGACCATCATCACCGTCCCCTCCAACAAGAAGGACGCACTGATCTACACCAACCAACTCTACTGAGAAGCAGTTGCAGCGACTGCCACCAAGGCACTTGCTCCTGCTGCTAGAGCCCCGGGAGAGAAGAAGACCGGCAAGACATCTCGCACCCACTCCGGCAAGCGCACCTCTTCAGAGTGTTGTGCTCCCGTCGAGGACGTGCCAGAGAGCTCTACCGGCAAGAGCAAGAAATCCAGAGCTGCAGCACCAGAGACCAAGAAGGTGTCCGTCAAGGAGGATGGCACGGGAGGGGATTTCGTCATAAGCTCCACCCTATACAACAAATAGGAAAGCGCGCTCGTCACCTTCCTGTGGGCAAATGTCGACGTGTCTGCATGGCAAGCATCCGACATCCCCGGAGTTCCCAGGGAGGTGATTGAGAACCATCTTGTTGTCTGTCGTCATGCGTGACCCATCAAGCAGAAGGTCAGGAAGCAAGCTTTGGAACGACAAGAGTTCATTATGAAGGATATCAGGAAGTTGGAAGCGGCAGGCTTGGTGAGAGGAGTACTCCATCCGACGTGGTTGGCTAATCCGGTGGTGGTGCGCAAGGCAAATGGGAAGTGGAGGCTGTGTATTGACTACACAGATATCAATAAGGCTTGTCCTAAGGACCCTTCCCCATTGCCGTGCATTGACCAGATTGTTGACTCCATGGCTGGGTGTGATCTGTTATCATTCCTTGATGCCTACTCAGGATACCACGAGATCTTCATGATAAGAGAAGACAAAGAGAAGACAACATTCATCACCCCATGTGGTTTGTATTGCTTTTTATGGATGCCTTTCGGGTTGAAGAGTGCTGGCTCAATGTTTGCAAGGGCAGTCCAAATTGGTTTTGAGCCCCAGCTACATAGAAATATGGAAGCTTATATGGATGACATAGTGGTCAAAACCAAGGACAGGGCAACGCTTGTACAAGATTTGGAAGAGACGTTTGCAAATCTGCGCAAGATCAACCTCAAGTTGAACCCTGAGAAGTGTGTCTTCAGCATTCCGTCCGGCAAACTTCTCGGGTTCTTTGTGTCACAGCGTGGGATCAAGGTGAATCCAGACAAGATCAAGGCTATTGAGCAGATTGAGGCGCCCAAGCGGATCAAGGATGTGCGTCGGCTCACTGGCTGTGTTGCCGCCATGAGCAGATTCATCTCCAAGTCTGCTGAGCGTGCCCTTCCCTTTTTCAAAATTTTGAAAAGGCGGGCCCAATGGAATGGACCCCAGAGGCCAAAGCAGTGATGCGGGATTTGAAGAAATACCTCTCCTCTACACCGACATTGGTTGTGCCCAAACCGCAAGAGCCGTTGCTTCTATATCTAGCGGAAATGAATCAAGTGGTGAGTGCCACGCTAGTGGCGCAGAGGGAGGTCGACGAAGAGGCAGTGGCAATAGCAGGACCGGCGGATAGCAAGCCAGAGCTCCCCCCGGCAGAGTCTGACACTGGTGGGACAGGGCCTGCGCAACCAAATGAAGTGGTGCGGAAAAAGAAAATGATGCAGCACCCGGTCTACTTTGTCAGCTCCCTATTGCAGGGGGCTAGGTCAAGGTACTCCGGTGTGCAGAAGTTGCTCTTCAGCCTCCTTATGGCCTCGAGGAAGCTACGTCATTACTTCCAAGCACACAAAATCACCATCGTCACCCGCCTCCCATTGCAACAGATATTGCATAACCCAGACGCAACCGGGAGGATTGTGGAGTGGGTCGTGGAACTATTGAGCTTTCGATTGAAGTTTGAAAGTACTTTGACAATCCAGAGCAGAGACTTGGTAGAGCTCGTTGCCGAGTGGACCTCAACGCCCGACGAAGAGATACAAGATACCACCCTCCCCGGCGAGAAGGCGTATCGCAACTGGATTATGTACTTTGGCGGGGCTTTCTCACTACAAGGCGCCAATGCTGGTGTGCTGCTCGTTGCACCCACCGGAGAGCGCCTCAAGTATGTAATCCAGATGCATTTTCCCAGGGAGATGTCCACGAACAACATTGCTGAATACGAGAGGTTGCTTGCCGGTCACAGGATTGCAGCTGACCTTGGGATCAAGAAGCTCATCATCAGGGGTGATTCACATCTTGTTGTCAGGAAAGTCAACAAAGATTATCAAATCCCGTCCATGGAGGCCTACGTAGGTGAGGTGAGGAAGCTGGAGGAGCGTTTTGATGGTATACAGGCAGAGCATGTTCCCCGAGTGGAGAACGACATCACCGACTACCTGTTGAAACGCGCCGCCTTCAAACTACCAGTGGAACCAGGTACTTTTGTGCTTCGGTTGACTCAACCATCCGTTGAACCATCAACATAGCAGAACAAGCGAAGAAAATCAGGCCCTGGCAAGTACTTTCCCACCAAGCTCCCAGGAGCCACTGGCAAAGATGTTGCCGTGGACGCTAAGCCTGCCATGGGGCAACCGACTCCGGTGGGGCATCAAGCCCTGGCTGTAGAGACAGCCGCTCCCATGGCAGAGGAAATGCCTTTAGTCCTTGCCGTCGAGCGCCAAGCTCCGGCATGGGCACAACATACCGTCAAATTCCTCCAAACAGGGGAACTCCCTGAGGGACAGGAAGAAGCAGAGAGAGTAGCCCGTCGGTCTGCCATGTATCAGTTCGTTGATGACGTCCTGTATAGAAAAATATCAAACGATGTGAAATTGAAGTGCATTCCCCGGGAGGAAGGACTGGAGCTGTTGGCAGAGATACACGGAGGCATATGTGGCTCCCACATAGGGTCGAGGGCCCTTGCCGGCAAGGCATTCCGACGGGGTTTCTTCTGGCCCACTGCCCTTCAGGATGCAACGACACTAGTAACCAAGTGTGAATCGTGTCAGTTCCATTCGAAGAAGCTTCATCAACCACCTCAAGCCCTTCAAACAATTCCTCTCTCCTGGCCGTTTTCGGTCTGGGGGCTCGACATGCTGGCCCTTCCCCCGTGCTGTCGGGGGCTTTGAGTACTTGTACGTTGCAATCGACAAGTTCACAAACTGGTCGGAGGCGGAAGCAATAAGGAAGGTGACAGCACAATCAGCCATCAAGTTCTTCAAGGGGCTAGTCTGCCGCTTTGGTCTGCCATACAGAGTCATCACCAACAATGGCATGCAGTTTACAAGCCACACCTTCATGCAATACATCCAAGACCTCGACAGCAAGGTCTGTTTTGCTTCTGTGGCACACCCACGGAGCAACGGCTAGGCGGAGAGGGCAAATGCTGAAGTACTGCGAGGCCTAAGGACAAAGACTTTTGAAAGGCTGCACAAGAGCAGAAGGCGCTGGATTGATGAGTTGCCGGTGGTTCTTTGGTCAATCAGAATGACACCAAATCGAGCCACCGGCCAGACACCCTTTGCCCTAGTATACGGGGCAGAAGCAATTCTCCCCACGAAACTCACATACGGGTCACCTCGAGTGCTCGCTTATGACGAGCTTGAGCAAGAGCAGTTGCAGCAAGATGACGCAACACTCCTTGAGGAAGATCGTCTTCGGGCGGCTGTGAGAGCAGCACGCTACCAGCAAGCCTTGCGCCGCTACCATAGCCGCAAGGTTCATGCCCGAAGCTTTGAGGAAGGCGACCTTGTTCTTCGGCTCATTCAATCGGCCAAGAATTCCAACAAGTTGATGCCAAAGTGGGAAGGCCCTTATCAGGTAATACGAGTCACTAGGCCCGGCGCAGTCCGCCTGGAAACCGAAGATGATATTCCAGTCAGCAACTCCTGGAACATCGAACATCTTCACAAGTTTTACCCATGAGGTGCGGTTGCCGCCCCCCCTCGGCAAGCCATCTTTTGTACATGCCTTGCCGGCAAGGCATGTAACCCTCTGTACAACGCCAGGCACAGACCCTGAGCATAAATAAATGAAGCGCTGGCGCCCTAAGTTTTAGCATGCATGCTAGGTTGTGTCTCTCCCTCGGTTAGGGTTAATAGTGCTTAGCGGCGGCTAACCCCTAGCATAGAGGTCGAGTGTGCATCTTTGTTCCTTTCCGTACTCTTTGGTTCGCATGGTACATGAACATTTCTGCTGAGCTATTTGGAAGAAAGAGAACAGGCCGACGCCCCGACCCCGACAAGCCAAGGTTGCCGGGGGCTGCAGGTCTAAGGATCCAACCCCGACAAGACAAGGTTGCCGGGGGCTGCAGGTCTAAGGATCCAATCACGGCGAGCCAAGGTTACCGGGGGCTGCGACATTAGATAAGTCTTTCTTCCCCACTATGTGCCCCTGTATGAACATTGAACGTATAAGGCTTCGCTCGCTCTCGTACCATCTTGCTCCCTTTGTCCCGTGTCTGAAAGACTTACTTTGGGTTGATACTTGGTTGTAGTGCGATGGAAAGAGGGCGAGCGAAGGGCCTAACACCGCTCGGCCCCTACCTCCGCCAAGAGCGTGAGTGTAGCTGAGCCATAGAGCAGGAGGACGGCAAGGCCTGTTGCCGGGATACAATGTTTATCTTAAGATAACGAGGACGCGTTCCTCGGTGTGGCCCTCGCCCACGTGCAAGCAAAACTCAACATACGCCCTTCTTTTCATTCATACGTTGTAAACAAGTACAATTCATACGGAATGAGTACACGAGCAAGGGGATTACAAGATCCAAATTCTACCAAGGCCCGTAGGCTTACAAACTAAAAAAAGATAAGTGCCCCGTGATCCCCGTTCTTGCCCTTTTCCTCCCAGGTGTGGCAGGTGAAGGCAAAAATAAAGTGACGCGGAACGCGCCGATGGAGAGCTTAACGAGGAAGGCCCTCGCCAGGGCACATGGCCGAGGGAGGGATGGCGCGGTCAGTCGGAGTCAGCATTCCCCCGCTCGACACCCTCGTCGTCATTGTCGCTGTCCTCCTTGTCACTCCCGCTTGAGGAAGAGCCTTCGTCATCGGAGGAGCTCTCCACGCAGCACTTCAGGTGAGTTCCAGAGTCTCCAAAGACCTTGACGGAGAGCAGGCCGTTCTCCATTAATTTGAAATAGAGAACGAGCCCCGCCGTCAGGCTATGGATACGAGCAAAAGTCTTCTATCTGCGACGAAGATACATGACATGAGGGGCGGGAAAGTCAATGTTGACCCGCGTGCTGCCGTTCCTGCAACCGCTCATATGCAACCTCAGGGTCTGGGGCGGATCGAGCTCCATCTCCCGAGAAAATGGAGCAGGGAGACGAAGGCGACGTCATGATGGGCGGCGCAGCCTGATGAAGAACTCGCGAGGCTGGTCCCCGACGTGGCCCTCCATTGGAGGAGGCATCGGTGGCGGAGGCAAGGCCGATGCGCCGCCCCGTCCCCCTCTTCCCCGAGCGCCACTCCGACCTCGGCCTCGCCCCCTCCCCCTTCCTCTCATGGCCGGCTCCGCCACCGCGAGCTCTTGGGAAGAAGGGACACGCTGTCGAGCAGAGACCCTCGCCGCCACCGTCGAAGGGCCGGCGCCCCCTCTTGCCATGGCAGATGGAAGAATGGAGCCGAAGTGGAAGGAGAGGAATGGTGAAAGATTGTAGGATGCCACCCCCTCTCCCTACTTATAAAGGGGCAGGGTCAGGGCTCGGCCGCCCCACTCAGCCAATCCGGCCATCGGGGGCACAGGGAATCGGGACCGACCCGCCGCTCCAATTAGCAACGGCCCGGTTTCCCACCTCGTTATTTAAGGACCGTGCCCCCCCCCCCCGCGCGTCCGCCGCCTGCCACCTCGGGGGGCACAGGGGACACGTGGCGAGCAAGCAGGAATCAAGAGGACGGGTGAGGCGACCGTTCTCCACCCCGTGATCGCGGGGCGCGGGCGCCTTGAAGACCACGACCCAAGTCCACTCAGTAAATGAGCCACGCCTCTGCATTTTCCTCTTTTTATGGGGAAGGCGCGAGCCACCTCTTTACCACAATGTGATGCATGCATGCGGAAACTGCCCCATGCATGAACCCCACGTCATGCATGACCCCCCATGTCGCGCGTTCAACGTGGGTCATGGGAAAGTGCTACGGACGGAAAAGTTACTGCAGTAAAAATCTGCCTCGCCTGCCCACGCACCGTTCTAGGCCTAGCCCAACAACACATCGCGCTTATGTGTGGCCCAGGCCCGGGGGCTCTTGTTGGTGTACAAAACTAGGGGCTCTCCTTTGTATCTCGTTATTTGTGCACGGGCAGTCAGAGCCGCGCCCACGGCCGCACTGAGCAGGGCAGATGAGGGATCCTGGAGCGCAAGACTACCAGAGCAACGCCAAGACCAGGAGCGCAAAGAGAGCAAGAGGGCGAGGTGGACTCCCCCGGAAAGACTCTTGCCGGGGCGGCTTCCGCAGCCCTGGCAAGATCCTTGCCGAGGCAACTTGCCTGACGCCAGCAGAGCGCGCCACCCTTGAGCCCAAGGGTTTCTAACACCATCAACTACATTGGAACCAAGGCACGGGAGGCACCTCTATGGTGGCATGCATGTAACGCCCGTATAATCATGCTACAGTAATCCCACACTAATCATGCCACATCCCCTCGGTTACTATTGCTAACCTAGCAATGATTGAAAACCGTTTCAAATTTAAATTCTAAATAAGTCAAACGACAAAAGTTTTCAAAATATTAAACTAAAATGTTCAGAGTGTGCATTTAAATGCCTAGGTAATTATAGTGCAACAAACACCCTTTTAGAATGTGTCTAAATATATTAAGATGAGATAAAACAGAAAAGTGAAATAAATAAAAAAGAAAAGACAAATCTAACTAGAAATAAAAAAAGGCAAACCCCCCCACTGGGCCATCTGTGGCCCAGCTGGCCAGCCCAACTGGGCAAAGGCCCAGCCGACTGGCCCAGCCGGCCACTCCCCCACTACCCCTTATCCTCTCCCCCACCATAACCTAATCTAACCACTCCACTCCCACCCCCCACGTTTCGCCCCTCCTCCTTGATCCAGATCGGATCAAGGGAACGCACCCCACGCGCCCGATCCCACCCGTCGCCGTCCTCCACCTCCCACAACCACTAAGCCTCCCCCACTCCACTCCCTGGCAGGCCCTCGCGCGTGAACCGCGTCGCCCCGCCGCGGGCACCGCTGGACGCGTGCGCCCCGCCGCCTCTGCCAGCCGCCCCGTTGCCCTCGACTCCTCGTCGCCGGAGCTTCCCCTGCCGGACTGCCTCCTCAACCCCGCCGGCCTGCTTCTCCTCCTCTTCACCGGACCTCCCGGAACCTCCCCGCGCCCATTGCCCCATTCCCTGCTAAACTGCGGTGAGGCCCGGCCTCTCCTTCTCTCCCCATCACCGCGTCCCGCTTGGCCGCACCCCGCGCGCCCGCGCTAGAGCCTGCACTCTGGGCCGCACTCGCACCGCACGACGCGCCCAGCCTCTTACACCTCGTGCTCACGCCCCACCACCGGACCGCACCCCTGGCCGTCCTGGTCGCGCTCGGTTCGCCTGCCACACAGCTCTGTGCGCTCCCGTGCCTAGACCGCTCGGCCTCATGCCTACCTCTACGCTGCTAGCTGCTCATGTGCCGCCGTGCCTCTCCTGCTACCTGCCGTTGCTCATGCTCACCGCGCCCGCTGAGTTCGCGGCCACTGCCCGCATAGCCGCAGCCGGCTGCCGCCCACGTCGTGCCGTCGGGGCCATGCCCGGCCATCACCACCTCCTCTGCACACACCGCCCGCAACCACCCCATCGGCCATCGCGGCCATCTGGCCCACCCCGAGCACCGTCTCCCGCTCCGGTTCCACCCCTCCGCCGCCTCTGCTGACCGGCGCCGTGGGAGCTGGCGGCCGCGCCAATGGCCTCGCCCGAGTCCCAGCGCCTGGGCTCGCCCCAGTTGGGTGCGCCCCTGACGGCCACACCCGCTGCGCCCGTTATGCCCCCTGGGCCATTGACCAAATGGCCCCACGCCCCAGAACGTTTCTGTTTAAAAAGAGGGTTTAAAAAATAAATAATAAAAATAATTAATTAATTAATTAACTTAATTAATTCTGATTAAATTAGCTAATTAAGATTAATTAACCTAATTAATTACTGTTAATTAGCTAACAGAGTATGATAGTGGGGCCCACCCCTTAATTAATACTTATTAGGTTAATTAATATGTCTAATTAAAATGTGTCACTGACTAGTGGGACCCACTGGTCAGGTTGACCAGTCAACCCCGTTGACTGCTGATGTTAGCATGACATCATGCTAATGTCATAAATCTAATTTCGAATTAAATTAAATAATTAATTAAATTCCAGAAATTAATAAAATCTTTAGAAAATCATATCTTTTAATCTGTAACTCGGATTAAATTATTTTCAACATGAAAGTTGCTCAGAACGATGAGACGAATCCGGATACGCAGCCCGTTCGTCCGCCACACATCCCTAACATACCGAACCCGCAACTTTCCCCCTCCGGTTCATCTGTCCGAAAACGTGAAACATCAGGAATACTTTCCCGGATGTTTTCCCCCTTCACCGGTACCACCTCGTACCACGTTAGGGCACCCCTAGCACCGATACTTGTCATGTCATGCATCGCTATGCATCTGTTTGCTTAATAATTATTGTTTCTTCCCCCTCTTCTCTCCCTAGACAACGAGACCGACGCCTCTGCTACCCAGTACGACTATGGTGTTGACGACCCCTCTCTCTTGCCAGAGCAACCAGGCAAGCCCCCCCCCCTTGATCACTAGATATCGCCTACTCTCCTCTATACTGCTTGCATTAGAGTAGTGTAGCATGTTACTGCTTTCCGTTAATCCTATCCTGATGCATAGCCTGTCCTTGCTATTACTGTTGTTACCTTTACCTGCTATCCTAATGCTTAGTATAGGATGCTAGTTTATCATCAATGGCCCTACATTCTTGTCCGTCTACCATGCTATACTATCGGGCCGTGATCACTCGGGAGGTGATCACGAGTATATACTTATACATAATATATGATACTTGTGATGACTAAAGACGGGTCGGCTCGTAGGAGTACCCGCGAGTGATTCACAGATTGGGTCCGAAAGGACATTTGTCCCGACGGCCCTCTGAGTGGATCTTTGTGGTGAAGCGACAGGGCAGGTTGAGACCACCTAGGAGAGAGGTGGGCCTAGCCCTGGTCGGCGTTCGCGGTTATTTCAAGATAACATGTTTAACGAGATCTTGGTATTTGATCTGAGTCTGGCTACTGGCCTATACGCACTAACCATCTACGCGGGGATAGTTATGGGCACTCGACGTCGTGGTATCAGCCAAAGCCTTCGTGACTTCAGCGACTGAGCGGCGCGCGCCGGATTGGACTGGAACGCCTGCTAGGCTAGGTCTCCTTCCGGCCGCGTTCGCAACATGCAGGTGTGCAAAGGGCGATGGGCCTAGGCCCCTGCGCCATAGGATTTAGACCGGCGTGTTGACCTCTCTATTGTGCCTAGGTAGGGCTGCGACGTGTTGATCTTCCGAGGCCGGGCATGACCCAGAAAAGTGTGTCCGACCAAATGGGATCGAGCGTGTTGGGTTATGTGGTGCACCCCTGCAGGGAAGTTAATCTATTCGAATAGTCATGATCTTTGGTAACAGGACGACTTGGAGTTGTACCTTGACCTTATGACAACTAGAACCGGATACTTAATAAAACACACCCTTCCAATTGCCAGATACAACCAGTGATCGCTCTCTCACAGGGCGATGAGGGGAGGATCATCGGTTAGGATTATGCTACACGATGCTACTTGGTGAACTTACCATCTACTCTCTTCTCCTGCTGCAAGATGGAGGTTACCAGAAGCGTAGTCTTCGTAAGGACTAGCTATCCCCCTCTTATTCCGGCATTCTGCAGTTCAGTCCACATATGATACCCTTATCCCATTTGATACCAATGCATACATATGTAGTGTAGCTCCTTGCTTGCGAGTACTTTGGATGAGTACTCACCGTTGCTTTGCTCCCTCTTTTCCCCCTTCCTATACCCGATTGCTGCGATCAGACGTTGGAGCCCAGGAGCCAGACGCTACTGTCGACGACGACTACTACTACTCGGGAGGTGCCTACTACTACGTGCAGCCCGCTGACGACGACCAGGAGTAGTTTAGGAGGATCCCAGGCAGGAGGACTGCGCCTCTTTCGATCTGTATCCCAGTTTGTGCTAGCCTTCTTAAGGCAAACTTGTTTAACTTATGTCTGTACTCAGATATTGTTGCTTCCGCTGACTCGTCTATGATCGAGCTCTTGTCTTCGAGCCCTCAAGGCCCATGGCTTGTAATATGATGCTTGTATGACTTATTTTATTTGTAGAGTTGTGTTGTGATATCTTCCCGTGAGTCCCTGATCATGATCATACACGTTTGCGTGTATGATTAGTGTATGGTCAAATCGGGGGCGTCACAATGCAGATCTTTGTGGAGATCATAAATACGCAAGATCATATGAGAACCAGAAGACGACGATCCTTGGTGAGATCCTTGCCACGGAAATCCAGGACGACCGCGGTGCCATGGCAAGACCCTTGTCGGGCCCTCGGCAAGACCCTTGCGGAGGACGTCTACGGGGCCACAGCCAGGTCCACGCCTGCCAAGACTCCATCGCCGCTCCCATGCAGCTGCTAGCTCAACCAGTTGGGCGGGCGTCTGCGTGGCAGCATGCGGCCTCCACACCGACTCAGCAAGCACCTGCGTGGTGGGATGTAGATCTTCGTGAAGGCTCTGCCATCACGCCAGCCCAGCAGCCAGCCAACGTGGCGCTACAATGCCTCGTCAACTCGGACGCGCGTCGGAGCCAGGCGAGGCGGCGACAGCTGGGATGAGCTTCCTTGTCGTCCCCGAAAGCAAGAGGGGCACGTCGGCAGCGCATTAAATGCATTTGTCTGACGGCACCAGAGGATAGACTCAGCCGCGATGCACCTTTCCACCTCATGTGTGCCACTGTGGCAACCCCTTTTTCTATAAAAGGAGGCCCGAGGTGTACTAGAGGGGGATTCGGATCTTTGGAACTAGAGAGACACCGTAGCTAGTTCAAGAACTCAAGAACTCTCAAATATACATCAAAGCAGGACTAGGGTATTACGCGTCTCCGTGGCCCGAACCTGGGTAAACGATCCTTGTGCTGACCGCCAGACCCGCTCTTTGCACAACCCCGCGCCCGCCAACCGTAAAAGGGATCCCAGTGATCCCATAGGTGTTGTTTCCCACCGACACATGCTAATTCGCCATTAGCAGGCTAATTATCCAATTATTCATAATCTATTTATTAATCTAATTGACATTTCATATTAAGCACACAATACATTTCATTTTCATAATTGAAATACATCAGAGTACAACATCATATAGCTTCAGCACTCAGCTACCCCATTACACAACTAAACTAGGACCAAGTTTCACATGCAACATCTATAACCTTTCGAAATTAGCACCATATACGGTACATAGACAGATGTATCTCATCTGGAAAACTGCTGAAGCAGAAGGCAAATATTGAGCATTCATTGATGTTGAAGGTCTTTGTAACTTTAGGCCAGTGCATGTGGATGATTGACCGTCCATCCTTCATCCTCTTCAGGAACACTTCAATATTGAACCATGGGTGTTGTATGAATACCTTCCTCGCCTCCTGGCCATACAGGTGGTTTGAGAGGTAATCATAAGTGAACTGCTTTGGAAAGGCCTGAAAACAAGGATATGCATAAATATCTTCTCTATATTGGAAATGGGGAAAGGAATAAAAAGGCAAGGTATAATAGTCAGTACCATCCTATAGTGAACCAATGTCTCCTTCATTATGCAGACAAAGATCTTGTTGTTTTTTGTCGCTAATTTCTTTATCCTAACAATCTTTATGAGTTTCTTGACTTGAGTGATATTCATGGACAATTCATTTCCCCATATGCAAAAAGGGTCGGACAGTGGGTCAAAACCTCTGACAGCGGGACCTACATGTGCAAGACCAAATTGTTAAAGACCTAAATATTAGAATGGTTCCTGCAATTGCACAATAATGTGCTATTAGACAACAAACCATGCACGTGCTAACCTCAATTGTAAACCTCAGTGCTTCCCATTGTTTCCCTGCAACACATATAAGGTAGTTAGTCATCAGGTTAAGTAAGGGTTCACATGCTATCAGTAAAATATGATGGTGAAAAATAAGCACATTGCAGATTCATCAGATTAATTCAAGCCACATGGAAAACCCATTTATCCAAACCAAGCATGATTAATAATTAGGAAATATAGCACTTGTATATGTATCTCATGTATTAAGTGCAGCCAAATTCAATGTATTCCTCACATGCACAACAATACAAAATTCTACCCACGACAATTGGACATCGCATTGCAGAATTGAACCAACCAGGTAACTAAACACCACAACAAATGAACCAACATTAACTGAGCACCACATTGCACAATATAGCATACTCCTAATAGAATATCAGACAGTTAACCAAACAGTTAACTACAACTAATTGTAGCAATTGTTGTTTCTCATGTATTTACTACAGCCAAATTCAATTTATTCCTCACATGGTATACTATAACAGAATGCACCCACAACTATTGAACATCGCATTGTAGAATTGAACCAAACAGTTAACTAAACACCACTACACAAATGAACCAAACGTCAACTGAGCACCACATTGCACAATGTATAACCAAACCAAGCATGCTTGACAACTTGGATATATAGCAATTGTATTCATTTCTCATGTATTTTATAAACATAAATTCAATTTATTTCTCACATGGAAGACAATACAAAGTTGTAGCCCGAAGAATTGAACATCACATTTGCAGAATTGAACCAAACAGTTAACTGAAGACGACAACTAATTAACAAAACAGTTAATAAGTGAGCACCACACTGCACGACATATAGAACATATACACTAGAGCAATAGATTGCATGGTAAAATTAGATAACACAATTCATTAGAATTTGTGAAGGAAAGGCAGCAGCAGCACATGCAACGGGTAAACCGAGCATGCTTAACCGGCATAGATAGCAAATGGCAAGGTGCTCCTTCATGATCTGGGGGTCGGCACGAATGGCAGCCATCGCGACCTCATCTCCGCGTGCGACCGCGATTTTATTCTCTGCTGCCAAATGCTCCTTGAGGTCCTGGCTATATTGCATGCACCATGGCTTAGGCCGGCGCTTATTTGGTGGAGGGGTCGGTGATTTGGGTGGAAGGTGTCGCGCTCGTGCCAGTGGTCGGGGCATGTGGGATGTGGAAGGAGGAGGAGGATGGGGTCGGCGAGGCCGAGCAGCGTGAAGGAGGGTCACCAGCGAGGAGCCGGCGGCGCTGCAAGCAAGGAGTGAAGGTTTCAACTTGGAAAAGAAGGCTGAAGCTATGGGGTAATGTGGCTTTTGGTAAGGGGGAGGGGTGGGGAGGTAGATATTTCCGCGGAAGGCGAAAATTTGGAATCGCTTCATCCAAAAACCTGGCGCGCAAAGTGTCATTAGACATGGTCCATTATTCAGACACGGTCCAAATATATTTTGTGCTGCATCTCACACGGTTGGTTATAATAAACTGTGTGGGATCTACTTGATTTTTTGTCTTGATTTGAATTACATAATGGGGTCACAGCGGCCATGGACGGTGTTTCAATTGCTAGAACTTTTATCTGCAGTGAACATGCAACTATAGGTGTGTCGTCCAAAAATTGGAATTATTCAGGGTTCATTTGGACTTTTTTATACATTAACTGGGTTTTCTACGCATTTTATGCACATAATTGAAATTTGAACTACATGCACATGCTCCAGTGCATATAAACTGGTTGAAAAATCAAATATGTGTCCTTGGTTGCATGCTTAGGTCCCATGCAAGAAATGGGAATGAATTTCAAACACCCTGCCACCGTCACTCGGCTGCACATATTGAGATACCTGGTTTTTAAATTCTAGTAAATCCAAAAGTCATCTGAAATTCATGAAACTTGGCAATGCTATCATGGAGCGGCATCAACATGTCGTGGTAAAAAAGTTGTCCCATTTGGGGAAGGTTTGGGTATAAGCTTATCACAAATCAGCGCTTCTCACAACAAGCGTGCTGGTTTCGGTAGGGAACGTGCCACCTTTGGGGACGAAAACGATATCCGTTGCCTCTTTTTGCTTTCAATTTTTTTTGAGTGTCAACATAGAACAAGAAGAGTGTTGTGTTCAATTTTGGAATTTTGGCATTTTATGTGCATAATTCAAATTTGAACTACATGCACATTCTGCAGTGCATATAAACTGGTTGAAAAATAAAATATGTGTCCCTGGGTGCATGCTTAGGGCTCATGCAAGAAATGGGTATGAATTTCAAACACCCTGCCACCATCACTCGGCCGCAAACATTGAGATACCTAGTTTTTAAATTCTAGTAAATCTAAAACTCATCTGAAATTCATGAAACTTGGCATGCTATCATGGAGCGGCATCAACATGCCGTGGTAAAAAATTTGTCACCTTCCTAGGTTTAATTTGGTTTTTAAATATAAAACACTCATCACAAATGTTTTAGTTAGAACACCCGTATGCAAACCGACAACTTCCCCCGGAAGCCAAGGGAAAATGTGTCGAGCAAGATTTGTGCATCTCTTGATCGCAAATGTTTTAGATAGAACACCCGTATGCAAAGTGAGAGCAGCGCAGGATTTGTGCATCCCTTCAACGCAAATGGTTGTTTTGGATGACCCGTGTGCAACCACGTACTAACAATTATTGGGTATGTTGCCATTTGTCAATCCTGGAAATATTTACATTTGTAGATGTAGTAACATTGCCATTTCTCAATCCTTGTAATACAATGATTTGTCAAAATATGCAGCTAGAAATCATTAGCGCTATCTAATTTTCGCAACTAAAATTCAGTAATTAAGCATAGATTTCATTCATAGATTAAGCAGTCATTCTTAATTTATACAAACAGTTCAACTCGACAGCTGAACCGACCAAACTTCTCCCCAATTGTTGCCAACCACGTACTGAAATAGCTAGTTCAACTATATATACTAGCTAATTTTAAGTACGTTGTACAGTTCGACCACACATCTATAGTTAGATGAACTGAACAAAATAGCCCCTAAATACTACTACTACCACAGAGGGGCTTTGTGCTACTTCCGGTAGCCTCTCCTCTACCGAGCACGCTCACCCCCTCAGTAAGAGGCACAGGAGGAGGAGGAGCCTACCGATGAGCTGGACAAATGCAATACGGTGCCTGCCGGTGCTGCACGTTCAGCGACGCTCACCAGCTCGAACGCTCATTGCCGCTCTAGACGAACCCTCTCAAAGCGGCCGGACTGCTCGTAGATCTCCTGATTCCTCCTCTCTGCGTTGGTGTGTGCTGCGTCCACGGTTGCGGTAAGGCTCTTTGTGTGCTCGACGAGGTGCTCTCCTCCCGCAGGAACTCGATGTAGCGCACAAGGTCGCTGACGCACGTGCAGGCCTCCACCTCTGCCTCCCGCCTTTGGGACATGGTGGCGGAGCGGGTGATAATCCCAGCGCTCGACGGTGGGCTGGTGGCCACGGTGGCTGACGATGGGGTGGCGGCCACGACCACCACCTCCCGCGTTCGGGCCGCGATGGCGGAGCGGGTGATGGCCACAGTGGCCGGCAGTGGGGTGGCGGCCACGACGGCCACCTCCCACCTTCAGGCCACGGTGGTGGAGCAGGAGATGGCCCTGGCTTTCGATGGTGGTGTGGCGGTAACAGCGGACGGCAATAGCTGTCGATGGGCACCGGTGGTGGAGCGTGTGGTGGGTGTTCCGCGCACACCCAACAGGGACGCCACGCACACTACACTACACCAGGGACTGCGCCGCCTTCGCGGTGTAGCCTCCCAGCTGGAGCTATCCTCTGATGACGGCAGAGTGGCTAAGCGACAACGACGGACCTGTGCCATTGGCGATTGTGGGAGAAGTAGACAAGATAAGCTACAGGGAGGGAGGGGAAAATGCGACGCAGGACTCGCCGGCCGTGAGGGTTTTTATAGCAGGCCGGTAAACATTGCGATTTTTGGGGATTTCCTCGAGTCGGGCGGGAAGCTTGCGCGGGAACCTATGAGGTTGTGCAGGAACAGGCTCACCGAAGTTTCATTGGTGCCACTGTTTGGCCAAAAGAACGTCCCCACGTGCTGCGCAAGCTTGCGCTGTAGGCCGCCTGCGGCAACGGGGTGACAAGACGCGCGAGAGGACACGTTTAATTAAAAAACATCTGCGATTTAATTATCTACTATACCCTCGTCCTGGTTTATAAGTAGGATTTAACTAATAAAATACGAATGCATGTCGCCAAAGAATATATCGTTGGAGTCGTATTTGAACATAGTTTCCAACTATACAATTTTTGTAACATGCATTAACACTGTTTTGGTTAAATTTAAGGTTATATACCAGCAAGCGTTTGCCCGCAACACACACAGCTTATTCCTTCACAAACAACTCAGATGGATCAACTGTATGCCATGTATCGCACACGCAACTCTAATCTGATTCGTGCTTGATGTCTCCAACACTGCTCGCACAGTTCGTCTTATTTGCCACGTATCACTATGCCGTCCTTTGCCCGCGTCCCTCGGCAAGCTCTGCTCGCCGCCGCGGCGCGCTCTGTCGCATCCGTTGGCATGCTCTGCTCCTGTCTATCGGCGCGCTCAGCTTGTGGACAGCTTTTCCTTGCGCGTTCAACTGCTATATGCATATATATGCTAGCAAGATGCCCGTGCGTTGCACGGAACATCAAGATACATTTGTATGATTAGTTTATCTTGTGAGAGAAAATGATGAACGAGAGAAGTCCTTATATGCAAGTGTGGAGAGAGGTGTGGGTATCTTTTTGCAAAATTGTCATAGTTTGCTTTCTAACCGTCAGATATAGATCGGACGGTCTATATTACACGATGGCGGGCACACCATCATCACCAACTTAGTTTTTTTATAAGACTAGAGATAGAGATGGTTGATCGCCGTTGAGGCGACCGCGGAGCGCTCTGCTCGCATCCCTCCGCGCGCGCTCTGCCAGCGGTTGGGCGTGTGCACGATCACGTCGGGGGCCCCATATGCATGCGGTTAACGCGATGCAGTTACGTGCGACATGATGGAGTTACGCGCTGCAAATTAGAACTGTCATCAGGGCCTGACAATATTCCTGGCCGTCCGGCTTCCCCTTTAATTCCCACGCCCATTATAACCTTAGTCTCTTCAACCTTTCGATCGCGCCCCACAACACAACAAGCACACCCACGATGACACATAGAGAGGGGATGTCCAGCGGCGCTCCAATGGAGTTCGGCGAGCACAAAGTGGAGACCCACATGAGGGAGACGGATCTCTCGGTGGTGTACAAGGTGGTCGGCATTGACTGATAGCCCACAAGTATAGGGGATCACAACAGTTTTCGTGGGTAGAGTATTCAACCCAAATTTATTGATTTGACACAAGGGGAGCCAAAGAATATCCTCAAGTATTAGCAGCTGAGTTGTCAATTCAACCATACCTGGAAACTGAATATATGCGGCAAAGTGTTTAGTAGCAAAGAAATATGATAGTAGTGGTAACGGTGGCAAAAGGTAACGGTAGCAAAAGTAATATTTTTAGGTTTTGTAGTGACTGTAACAGAAGCAGCGGAAAAGTGAAAAAGCGAAGAACAATATAGGAAAAGCTCATAGGCAATGGATCGGTGATGGAGAATTATGCCGGATGCGATCGATCATGTAACAGTCATAACCTAGGGTGACACAGAACTAGCACAAGTTCTTCAATGTAATGTAGGCATGTATCCCGAATATAGTCATACGTTCTTATGGAAAGGAACTTGCATGAAATCTTTTGTCCTACCCTCCCATGGTAGCAGGGTCCTAATGGAAACTAAGGGATATTAAGGCCTCCTTTTAATAGAGTACCGGGCCAAAGCATTAACACATAGTGAATACATGAACTCCTCAAACTACGGTCATCACCGGTAAGTATCCTGATTATTGTCACTTTGGGCTTAACCGATCATAACACATAATAGGTGACTATAGACTTGCAAGATAGGATCAAGAACTCTCATATATTGATGAAAACATAATAGGTTCATATCTGAAATCATGGCACTCGGGCCCTAGTGACAAGCATTAAGCATAGCAAAAGCATAGCAACATCAATCTCAGAACATAGTGGATACTAGGGATCAAACCCTAACAAAACTAACTCGATTACATGATAAATCTCATCCATCCCATCACCGTCTAGCAAGCCTACGATGGAATTACTCACACACACAGCGGTGAGCATCATGAAATTGGTGATGGAGGAAGGTTGATGATGACGATGACGACGGATTCCCCTCTCCGGAGCCCCGAACGGACTCCAAATCGGCCCTCCCGAGAGAATTTAGGGCTTGGCGGCGGCTCTGTATCGTAAAACACGATGAATCCTTCTCTTTGATTTTTTTCTCCCCGAAAGTGAATATGTGGAGTCAGGGTTGAGGTCGGTAGAGCATCAGGGGGCCCACGAGGCAGGGGGCGCGTCCCCCACCCTCGTGGACAGGGTGTGGGCCCCCTGACGTAGATCTTTCTTCCAGTATTTTTTATATATTCCAAAATAATTCTTTGTTGATTTTTAGGCCATTCTGAGAACTTTTATTTCTGCACAAAAATAACACCATGGCAATTCTGCTGAAAACAGCGTCAGTCCGGGTTAGTTCCATTCAAATCATGCAAGTTAGAGTCCAAAACAAGGGCAAAAGTGTTTGGAAAACTAGATACGACGGAGATGTATCAACTCCCCCAAGCTTAAACATTTGCTTGTCCTCAAGCAATTCAGTTGATAAACTAAAAGTGATAAAGATAAACTTTTACAAACTCTGTTTGCTTGTTGTTGTAAATATGTAAAGCCAGCATTCAGGTTTTCAGCAAAGATTATGAACTAACCATATTCACAATAACACTTAGGTCTCATGTTTACTCATATCAATGGCATAACCAACTAGCGAGCAATAATAATAAATCTCGGATGACAACACTTTCTCAAAACAATCATGATATGATATAACAAGATGGTATCTTGCTAGCCCTTTCTGAGACCGCAAAACACAAATGCAGAGAACCTTTAAAGATCAAGGACTGACTACACATTGTAATTCATGGTAAAAGAGATCCAATCAAGTCATACTCAATGTAAGCTAACAGTAATGGATGCAAATGACAGCGGTGCTCTCCAACTGGTGCTTTTTAATAAGAGGATGATGACTCAACATAGAAGTAAATAGATAGGCCCCTCGTAGAGGGAAGCAGGGATTTGTAGAGGTGCCAGAGCTCGGTTTTGAAATAGATATAAATAAAATTTTGAGCGGTATACTTTCATTGTCAACATAACAACCGAGAGATCTTGATATCTTCCATGCTACACACGTTATAAGTGGTTCCCAAATAGAATGGTAAAGTTTATACTCCCCCTCCACCAACAAGCATCAATCCACGGCTTGCTCGAAACAACGAGTGCCTCCAACTAACAAAAGTCCCGAGGGAGTTCTGTTTGCAGTTATTTTAATTTGATTTTCATAAAGCATGGGACTGGGCATCCCGGCGACCAGCCATTTTCTCATGAGTGAGGAGCGTAGTCCACTCCTCTTGATAATAACCCGCCTAGCATGGAATATACAGAAAGCCCTAGTTGATACATGAGCTATTCGAGCATACAAAAAAGAATGTTTATTTGAAGGTTTAGAGTTTTGCACATACGAATTTACTTGGAACGACAAGTAGATACCATATATAGGTAGGTATGGTGGACTCATATGGAATAACTTTGGGGTTTATGGAATTGGAAGCACAAGTAGTATTCCCGCTTAGTACAAGTGAAGGCTAGAAAAAGACTGAGAAGCGACCAGCTAGAGAGCGACAACAGTCGTGAACATGCATTAAAGTTAATCAACACCGAATGCAAGCATGAGTAGGATATAATGCACAATGAACATAAATATCATAGAGGCTATGTTGATTTTGTTTCAACTACATGCGTGAACATGTGCCAAGTCAAGCCACTCGAATCGTTCAAAAGAGGATACCACCCTATCATACCACATCACAACCATTTCAATAGCATGTTGGCATGCAAGGTAAACCATTATAAGCTCCTAGCTAATTAAGCATGGCATAAGCAACTACAATCTCTAATTGTCATTGCAAATATGTTTCTTTCATAATAGGCTGAAACAGGAACGATGAACTAATCATATTTACAAAAACAAGAGAGGTCGAGTTCATACCATCTTTTCTCATCTCAATAAGTTCATCATATAATCATCATTATTGCCTTTCACTTGCACGACCGAATAGTGTGGATAATAATAATAGTGCATGTGCATTGGACTAAGCTGGAATCTGCAAGTGTTCAATTCAAGAGAGAATACAAGGTAATATGGGCTCTTTGTTAGATCAACAATAATGCATATAAGATCCAGTCAACATTTTCATTATGGTCTTCTCCTCTCGACCCCCAAAGAACAAGAAAAGAAATAAAACTATTTACACAGGAAAGCTCCCAACAAGCAAACGAAAAACGAGAAATCTTTTTGGGTTTTCTTTTTAATTACTACTACTACAAGCATGGAAAGTAAACTAACTAAAAGCTACAACTAATTTTTTTGGGTTTTTCTTAAGGTTTTTCAAACACACAAGAAGAAAGCATAAGAAGGGAAATAAACTAGCATGGATATTACAATGAAAAAGTATGAGCACCGACAACTAGCATGAGTGTGTGAGCATGAATGTAATGTCGGTGAGAAATATGTACTCCCCCAAGCTTAGGCTTTTGGCCTAAGTTGTCTATGGCCACGGCTGGCCTGGCGGATATCCAAAGTTGTAGCTGGGGTCGTACTGAGATGCAGCGGCAATTGCCTGATGAGTTGCAGCTTGGAGGGGAGCGATCTCCGCCCTCCTCTCGTACTCGGTTGCCTCCTCCCTGGTTATAACATATCTCCCCTTTGCCTGAAATTCAAAGAAAGTAGGAGCAGGGAGAGCGACGTGATAGGTGCATCGTCTGTCAAAGATTAGTTGGTACTAGAGGAACTGGTCGTTCCTCTCAACAAACTGATGACGAACCATAGCATCATAATCTAGATAAGAAGGAGGCAACTCAATATCATCTCCACGTATGGGTATCTCAAGAAAGTTAGATATACGAGTTGCATAAATTCCACCAAAGAAATCTCCATGAATACGATTATTATGCAACCTACGTGCAACAATAGCCCCAAAGTTGTATTGTTTATCTCCTAAAACAGCGCTCCTGAGAACGCTAAGATCAGGTACACACATGTGACATGCCTCATCCTTACCATTTATGCATCTACCTATGAACACTACTAAGGAAAACCCTAGCAGTAGCGCTGATTTTGTGCTCACTAGTAGTGTGGGTAGGCGCGCTACTAATAAGGCGCTACAGCTATTGCTTAGCAGTAACGCGTGCCCGCACGCGCTACTGCTAGGACAAATAGTTGCAGCGTTTGTTCACTCCCACACTCCTGCTAATGTAACTACTGGCAGCGTGTTTTCTCTCCATCGCTACTAGTATTCTTTTTTTTATTTTTTTATTTTTAGTGTATTTATGCGCCATCGTACAAATATTGGTACAATACCAGTTATGAGGTTTACATCATTATGTCCATAACAGTGTGTCAAATGAAGGTGGATTAGGTTCAAGTGGAGGCAATATGTGGTGCATGTCAAAAGTATACTACTGATCCAAACTTGATCAGTTTGGACTAGTAGTACTTTCGATGTGCACCACATGTTGCCTCCACTTGAATCTAATCCGCCAGCACAAGCTATTTAATCATCATCATAGTCATTACCACCAACAGTATTTATTTAATCACCACTAACACTAGCTAATAATAATCATCATAGTCATTACCACCAACACTAGCTATTTTATCATCATAGTAATAGTGTAGCACATCATCATCCTCAAATTCATTTATAGCTAGCTAATCACTCCTGCTACTCTCTCTTAGGTAAAATAACATCAAACATGTGTAGCTCTCCTCCTTGATCAAGTTGGAGCATGCAGATGAACCTGTCTCCTAATCGTGGGTAGCGCATCTGTTTGCTGCCCCCTAGTGCTTCTCTGCGCTTCCCCATCACACATTTGGTCCAGTCTTGCACTATTAAGCATCCGTCAGTAATCTTGAATGCACTAAAGTAATCTGTAGGATATGTTGGCCGTAAGCTAATAATACTCATGGTACATTTAGTCTCGATCCCATAAGGCACAACATTCATCGGGAGTCCCTATTGAAGAACATCGTATGGTAACATACTTAGCAATGAAGTTTAGCTTCAAAAATAATGTATGGAAAAGATGCATTGAGGACAAATAGTAAAAATCTTACCATCCTTCCTAAATAGATGTGACCGTAGTTCATTACGAACACTATTGGTCGCACGTTTTTAGTACTAACATTTCTAAATGCAGGAAGAAAATTTGTCTTGACAGTATCAAGATCCTCAAGCCATGAAACATAATGACTTAGCTCCTCGCAGTTTAGTTCAGCCTTGGGACAGTAGTAGGTCCTGTCTACCAAGCGCTGGACATGTTTGCTCGCACCGAAATAAGCTGACAATACAAATTAGTTGTCAACTATTTTTGAATAAACAATATCAAAGACATAAATATGGTTAAGGAACTTACATAATGGTATAACTGGAGGTCTCTGCACATCGACCCAGATGTCGGTATTACCTTCAATATCATCTTTAGGACGAATATCAAAGGTGATAACCTTATCAGGCTCAAATGCATAAGTCTTGCATAGTGCTCGCCATGTTTTGCATCCAAAATAGGTGTAGTCGTCTGAATTGTATAATTTTGCATGGAAAATATAACCATGCTCGGTCTTCAAGTAAACTTTCTTTTCCTCCATAGTACGACTGAAACCTATCTTATCCAATACAAAAACTCTTGCATGGCAGGGGATACGCTAGTAGAATAGTAAAAAAAGACTTGTCATGCTTAAATTATAAGTTGAAGCAAATGAAGCAAATGTCATGCTTAATTACGAAAAAATACTTGTCGTTGTGACTTACTGTAACCACTTCAAAGTTCTCGTCCAGCTTGATGCTGAAGCACCTATCATCATCTAGGAAGATTCCGTCGCACAGGCCGCGCTCGTCTTCGCAATATTTGCAAATACCGGAATCCTTTTCGTCGTCAGACATTTCCTATGTTCATAGTTAAAACATTAATTGAAAATCGATCGAAGACAACTACCAGGATACTCAACACACAAATCCGAGGCACTTGATATTTCCTACATCTTATGGCACAAGTCATGCCAAAATTCACGGAAAAATCCGGCATGACCTTTGCTAAAATAGGACATATCGAGCGCCTGAAATTTGCCGGAATGGAAATGAATCAACACTCCGGCAAAACATAGGCCACTCGGAGGTGTAACCTGCAAACATGACCGGCCACTTGGGCAAGCACATATTCTATTTGAGCAACACAAGATATACATTTCAAAATATCTTATAGGACTCAAATTAGCATGCATTCAATAAGCAAAAGTAAATCATCTCATGCATCCATACATCGTCGAATATTATCACTAATACATTGTAACACCCTCGATGCGACTATAGCTCCCACGTGTCGAGGCACGACTTAGAGACATAATCGCATTGAAGGCATATGCCGCAAGTTAGGCAATCTTCACAACACCCCATGTAATAATAATAAAAGGGGAGATAACATAGTTGGCTTACACTCGCCACGTCAATCATGAACATAAATAACATTACATCATCCATACACTCAAGGCCCGACTACGGCGCCAAAATAAAAGAGAACCCAACATGCGACAACGGTCCCAATCACCCCCAACTGGGCACCACTACTGATCGTCGGGAAAGGAAACATAGTATCGTCGAGAGTCTTCGTCGAACTCTCACTTGAGCTCATACGTGTCTCCTGGAGCGGAATCATCAGGCCCTGCATCTGGTGTAATAGTAATCTGTGAGCCACAGGGACTCAGCAATCTCGCACCCTCGCGATCAAGACTATTTAAGCTTATAGGTATGGCAAGGTAAAATATGAGTGGAGCTGCAGCAAGCGACTAGCAAGTATGGTGGCTAACTTATTCGCAAAAGAGAGCGAGAAGAGGAGGCAAAGCACGAGCAAGAAACTAGAGGGCAACCTGCGCAAACATTACTCCAACACCGTGTCCACTTCCCGGACTCCGCCGAGAAGAGGACATCACGGTAACACACTCAGTTGATTCATTTTAATTAAGTTAAGGTTCAAGTTATCTACAACGGGACATTAACAAATTCTCATCTGCCCATAACCGCGGGCACGGCTTTTGAAAGTTCAATCCCTGCAGGGGAGTCCCAACTTAGCCCATGACAAGCTCTCACGGTCAACGAAGGAATAGACCTCCACCCGAGACACACCGATCAGACTCGGTATCCCGGTACAACAAGACATTTCAACAGGTTAAAACAAGACCAGCAACACCGCCCGAATGTGCCGACAAATCCCGATAGGAGCTGCACATATCTCTTTCTCAGGGCACACTCAGATTGTCCTAGGTACGGGTAGGCCAGCCCAGAGTTGCCCCTGGTGGCCACCGGTAGCTGACAGGTGGACCAACACTCAGAGGAGCACTGGCCCGGGGGGGTTAAAATAAGATGACCCTTGAGTCTATAGAACCCAAGGGAAAGAAAAGGCTAGGTGGCGAATGGTAAAACCTATGTTGGGCATTGCTGGAAAAGCTTTAATCAAGGCGAACTATCAAGGGGTTCCCATTATAACCCAACCGCGTAAGGAACACAAAAGTCCGGGAACATAACACCGATATGACGGAAACTAGGGCGGCAAGAGTGGAACAAAACACTAGGCGAGAGGCCGAGCCTTCCACCCTTTACCAAGTATATAGATGCATTAAGATAACATGGCAATATAATGATATCCCAACAAGTAAGTAAAAGATGTTCCAACAAGGAACGGCCTCCAATCTTCACCTGCAACTAGCAACGCTATAAGAGGGGCTAAGCAAAGAGGTAACATAGCCAATCAACGGTTTGCTAGGACAAAGGTGGGTTAGAGGTTTTACATGGCAATTTGGGAGGCTGACAAGCAAAAGGTAGGCATCATAGCATTGGCATAGCAAAAGAGCGAGCAAACAAGCATGGCAAAGATAGTAGTGATTTCGAGGGTATGATCATCTTGCCTGCACAGTTGTCAGAGTTGACTGGATCCTCACAAGCAAACTCAATGGGCTCCTCGGTAGCGAACTCGTCTCCCGGCTCTACCCAAACAAGACAAACAAGCAACGAGGATACAATCAACCACGTGCAAGACCAAGCAATACGAGGCAAAGATGATATGCTATGCGGGATGCGATGCGGGATGCAAAATGCAAGATATGATAGGAAATTCATGAACCTGGCCTCAACTTGGAAATCCAAGTGTGCCACTGGAAAGATGAGATGAAATCGCCTGAAAACGATATAAAGAACGCCGGAATCGGAGTTACGGTTTGGAAATGGCAAGCGATTCAAAATGACATCGGTCTACGATTTACAGCAAGTAGGCATCTACATGCAACGAGATGAACATGCTACAGCCACCAAACATGGCAACAAAATACATGGCAGGGATGCACACAAGATGCTTAACAAAAGTCTAGCACGGAGCTACGGCCAAATCATCCACTAACAGGTTCAAACAAGCATGGCAAAAATGCAAATGGCAAACAGATCTCAGACTTAGTGAAATTAACACTTGTCTGGAATTTCAGATCATATAGCCCTCTTCGGAGCAACAAAACAACATGCTACAAGACCTGAACATGACAAAGAAATACATGGCATGGAGCTACTCAACAAGCTTAACAAAAGTCCATTAGTGACCTTCAGCCAAAAGGGATCATAAAATATACTAACAAGCACACGAACATAGCAAAAACATAATCAGTTTTCAGACTGTGAAAACTGGGACATGCTGAAACATAACTCACGAAGGCATGTAAACAAGCTCGATGCACTCACTACGGTGCAAGTCATGGCAAGGCAAGCATACATCCATTAAGAAGGCACAAAATTCTAGCTAGACATGGCAAGAACAATGGCATAGCATGCACGGATCAACTACAATAACATCAGCAAAATCGCAAACGAGTTGACGATCTGCCCAGATTCACAACGAAGCAAAAGTAGAGCTCAATTGACTCAAGCTAGGGTGCTCCATAATTACAAAAAAAGACATGGATGGGTAGAGCACTACACAATTAACAAAACTCCCTTACTGATCATCCTCAAAAGAGGCACGGATCACTAGGAAATAGCAAGAACATATGGCATCATGAACTAAATAATCCCAGACTTAGTGAAAACTACTAAGTCCCTGAAAACTGATTTACCGGGTGCCTCACTTTGCAAGCTTGCACAAGTCACCACACACATCCTAAAAATGCATGGGTTGCACCTCTGGAAAGATAACAAGATGCTTAACAAAACATATGAAGGACTCATAGGCATATCATGCACACAATAATCATGGCAAAAATAACAAAAGTCTAAGATGAACTAGCGGATCTGACAATTAACTCACGAAGCCTCCTTCTAACAGCATTTCGGGCATCAAGATGAGCTCAAATGAAAATGATGCAGTGGAATGAAATGATGTGCTCGTCGAGACGAACATTTTGATATACTATATGTCCAAAACGGAGCTACGGATGCAAAGTTACTGCAGGTCAAAGATTGCATAAAAAATGACGGGAGAGGGGAAAAGTCAACCCTAGGGTTTTTCAGATCTGAGATTCGGATCGGGTTACTGTAGCAGGTACTGTTCACGCGCGCGGAAGCTGAGGTTGAACGTCGGAGCTTCGCCGGAATCGGAGCGGGGGGAGGCCGGAGCTCGGGGAGGCGGCGAGGGAGGTCGGCGGCGCGCGGCACGGCGTTCCCCGGCGGCGGGCGTGCGGGCGCCGGCGAAGGGCGCGGCCCGGGGCGGTGATGGCCGAGTGCGGCGGCAGGGCGGCGATGGCCGAGTGCGGCGGCGCGGCGAGGGCCCGGGCCACCGGCCTCGGGGAAGGAGGCGGCGGGAGGCAAGGCGGCTTGGCGGCGGAGGAATGGGGCCGGGAAGGCCCACCGTGGGCTCTCCAGGCCTCGGTGCGGGGTGGCCGGTGGCTGCCATGTGGCACGACGGGAGAGGGCGAGGGGGCGGCGGCGGACGTGTCCGGCGCCGGGCGGACGTGTCCGGCGCACGGATGAAGGGGAGACTAGGGTTAGGGGTGGATTGCACCGCGAATTTTTGGAGGGGGTGTATATATAGGCATAGGGGGAGCTAGGAGAATCCAAATGAGGTGCGGTTTTCGGCCACGCAATCGTGATCGAACGCTCTAGGAGAAGGAGCAGAGTTTGGTGGGTTTTGGGCCAAATTGGAGGGGTGTTGGTCTGCAACACACACGAGGCCTTTTCGGTCCCTCGGTTAACCGTTGGAGTACCAAACGAAGTCCAAATGGCACGAAACTTGACAAGCGGTCTACGGCAGTAAACCAAGGCCGCTTGGCAAGTCTCGGTCCAATCCGGAAATGTTTAATCCCCACCACGAAAGAAAGCTAGAAATGACCACCGGAGGAGAACGAAGCGCCGGAATGCAAAATGGACAACGGGGAAAATGCTCGAATGCATGAGACAAACACATATGCAATTGCAATCCACATGATGACATGATATGAGATGCATGACAACGAAAACAACACATGGAGACAAAGACCCAAACCCGAGAAATAAATATAACTTAACGCCGGAAACGGCAAGAGTTGGAGTACAAATTGGGAAAGTTACATCCGGGGTGTTACATACATCCCGAATAGTGTCATACATATAACATCACTAATACAACTAAAACCCTAGCACACGACGGGTATCGGCGCGGGCGGTGGACACCCACAGAGAAGGAACCATCACTGGATCATAGCTCCAGTGAGATCCCTGGAGAACCTGCCAGGTATTAGAGAACCTGTGCTCCAACACAAACAAGTAGCGACGGACGTGCGCGTCCTCCTCACTGACACGGTGACGCACCACCTCCGCGGGGTCCTCGAGCCTCTGGACCATCACTAGCCCACGCGACCACCACCAAAGAAGGTTCGGGTCAACGACAGGCTGGCTCCTCACCAACATGCGCCCCCGATAGGTAGCGCCTCCCAGTACCACCCCGGCGGAGCCCAGTCCCGGACATGGCCCATCTGGTCAAGCAGGTGTCGTTCTCCGCCGACTCGATGACGAGGATGCGGGATAGGCATCGTCCACGTCGATGCGGGAAAAATTGCTTTAACTAAAAAATAGCAACAAGTTCTTACTAACTAGTTCTATTAATTCAACTAGTTCTTATTAAAAATAAACTTACTATAAATAAAAATGAACTAGTACCTAATTAGTACCTAGTTCTTACTAACTAATTAGTACCTAGGAACTACTGCCCTAATTACCATCTAATTTGATGAAGCTAGGGGTGGAAAGTGGTAGCGGATATTCCAATTATCCAACTATAAAGTGAAATAAGTAGTCAAATTTTACTCGTTTTATGATTCATCTTAGAAATTTGATTCGTTTCCACCCTTACATGAACCCTAACTCATTTGAGCCGCATCCGCATCCGATTCGTTTCCACCCTTACATGAACTCTAACTAATTTGATGCAACTAAAATATAAAGAAACCCTAGGCAGAGGTAGGGGAGAGGGAGGAGGGTGTGCTCACCTCGGGTGCCTGCGACGAGGGACCGGCAGGCGGCATCGAGGTCGGGTCAGGGCTCAGGCGCGTGGCGGATGGCGGCGTCGAGGTCGGGGTCGGGGGGCGGCGTCCAGGGCGGCGTTGAGGTCGGGGGAGGGGGCGGCGTTGAATCTGGGGTCGGGGCGGCGTAAAGGGTGTGCGGAGAGCGCGGCGCGGCCGACGGGCGACAGCGGCGGCGAGAGTGGAGAGCTGGATTTGGGGGAAGTGGCCGTGGCGACGGACGAACCCCGTGGTTAAGTCAGAAGTAGCAATAGCGCGTTCCAGAAAGCACGCTACTGCTACGTTAGCTACAACGCATTCTGGGATACACGCTACTGCTACTCCTTTCTCTTTTTCCCCCTTTTTCATTTAGTTTTTTTCACATTTTATTTTTTTCCTTTCACCTTATTCTATTTCTTTCATTTTCAATTACCTTTCTATGTGCTTTCCATTTAATTTTATATCCTTTAGCAGTAGCGAGTTTAGATTAAAACGCGCTGCTACAAAGAAAGTAGCGGTAGCGCGGTTCGATATAGTTTGCTACTACTATGTGTAGCCTATCGGCTAAGTCGTGGGAATTTTAGTAGTAACATGTTTAGAACAAGACGCGCTACTGCTAAAACTTTATCTACAGCGCGGTTCGCACAGGCGCGCTACTGCTACTTAGCACCAGCGTGCTTCTTTGACCCACGCTACTGCTAAAGTTCTGTGTATAAGGTTTTCCCTAGTAGTGGAAGAGAGCAAAATAATGTATAGCAGGAAAATGAATGCTCCCTATGGTGGCTTGTGTTACATCTCTAGATTCCCCACTGTAATACTAGCAAGAAAAACTCTAAGTTCCGATTTGCGAGGTTCACTAACATTACCCCATTGTAGGAGTTTACAAGTAGTGTTAAAATCTTCTAAGTCCATGGTATAAGATTTATCATAAAGATCGAATAGGACAGTTTGAGAATTGCGTGATGATGAAAATTTAAACCTTCTCACAAATGAATCAGTTAAATAGAGGTATTGACGGCACTTATCTGCCTCGAAGCTCTCCAGATCAGCATTACGCACATAAGCATCAAATTCCTCCTTGATTCCTGCTCGAACCATGAAGTCCTCTGACGGCCCTTCACAAGTCCGCACTTGAGCATCCCTTGGTGGTTCCTCGTCCGCATCGCGTATTGCGGGCCTCAGTCCTTGCTTTCTTGAAGAACCATCTTGGTACATTTTCCTAAACATATTTCTTCCTATGAAAAATTTCTGAAATTTTTAGTAACTCAAAATAAAAGTGAACCAAACTCAACAATATTGATAGCAACTAATCCTACAAGTGCCTAGAGGCAATATCATGCATTAAAACTACTTTTGACCACATAAATTTGACATGCAAGCTCAAGAACAGGGTCACCTAAGCAGCAAAAATTTGCAATGAATAAAGCACTAGAACAAAAACTAATTGGACCATTGGAGGTGTCACATACCAAGGAATAATCCCCCAAAGCAGCTTTGTGAATGGAGCTTTGAGCTAGGAGATCGAAAATGGCAGCAAGATGAGCTTGAACTCGGGGTTGAGCTGGTTGGTGATTTTTTTGGGAGGAAGAAGGAGTGTTTGGTAGCTGGAATAAGTGGAGGGCACCCACATGGGGTCCACGAGGTAGGGGGCGCGCCCTCGACCCTCAAGGCCAGGTGCTTGCCCCCCTACTGTGTTCTTAGTGCCAGATATTCTCAAATATTCTAAAAAAATCATATTTAATTTTCAGGGCATTTGGAGAACTTTTATTTTCAGGGTATTTTTCATTGCATGGATAATTCAGAAAACTAACAGAAAAGTACTATTTTTTTCTTTATTTAATATAAATAACAAATATTAAAAAGAGGGTACAGAGAGTTGTGTTTTCTAAATTCATCCATCTCATGCTCATCAAAAGGAATCCACTAACAAGGTTGCTCAGGACTTGTTAACAAACTCATTTCGAATAACATGAAACTGGAGAATTTTCGAATAACACTAGGTTACCTCAACGGGTATATGCACATCCCCAACAATAAGAATATCATATTTCTTCTTGACAGTAGGAAGAGGAAATTCAAAACCTCCAATAGTAATTGTTGAAAAATTTCCAATAGAATTGATACTATGGACTTGAGGTTGTTTCCTCGGAAAGTGTACCGTATGCTCATTATCATTAACATGAAAAGTGACATTGCCTTTGGTGCAATCAATAACAACCCTGCAGTATTAAAAAAGGGTCTTCCGAGAATAATAGACATACTATCGTCCTCGGGAATATCAAGAGTAACAAAGTTCGTAAAAATAGTACGTTTGCAACCACAACAGGCACATCCTCACAAATACCGACAGGTATAGCAGTTGATTTATCAGCCATTTACAAAGATATTTCAGTAGGTGTCAACTTATTCAAATCAAGTCTACGATATAAAGAGAGAGGCATAACACTAACACCGGCTCCAAGATCACATAAAGCAGTTTTAACATAGTTTCTTTTAATGGAGCATGGTATAGTTGGTACTCTTGGATCTCCAAGTTTCTTTGGTATTCCACCCTTAAAAGTATAATTAGCAAGCATGGTGGAAATTTCAGCTTAAGGTATGTTTCTCTTATTAGTAACTATTTCCTTCATATATTTAGCATAAGGATGTATTTTAAACATATCAGTCAAACGCATACGCAAAAAGATAGGTCTAATCATTTCAGCAAAGCGCTCAAAATCCTCATCACCCTTTTTCTTGGATGGTTTAGGAGGAAAGGGCATGGGTTTCTGAACCCATGGTTCTCTTTCTTTATTGTGCTTCCTAGTAACAAAGTCTCTCTTATCATAATGTCGATTCTTTGATTGTGGGTTATCAAGATCAGCAGTAGGTTCAATCTCTACATCATTGTCATTGCTAGGTTGAGCATCAACATGAACATCATTATTAACATTATCACTAGGTTCGTGTTCATTACCAAATTGTGTTTCAGCATCAGAAATAGAAATATCATTGGGGTTCTCGGGTGTGTCAACAACAGGTTCACTAGAAGCATGCAAAGTCCTATCATTTTTCTTCCTCTTAGAAGGACTAGGTGCATCAACATTATTTCTCTGAGAATCCTGCTCAATTCTCTTAGGGTGACCCTCAGGATACAAAGGTTCCTGAGTCACTTTACCTCCTCCAGTTGCAACTCTAACAGCAAATTCATTATTTTTACTATTCAATTCATTGAGCAAATCATTCTGAGCTTTAAGTACTTGTTCTACTTGAGTGGTAACCATAGAAGATGTTTACTAATAAGTTTAAGTTCACCTTTAACACTAGCCATATAATCACTCAAGTGTTCAATCATGTAAGCATTATGTTTCAATTGTCTACCAACAAAAGCATTAAAATTTTCTTGTTTAACAATAAAAATATCAAACTCATCTAAGCATTGGCTAGCAGACTTATGATGAGGAATATCACCTTCATCAAATCTATAGAGAGAATTTACCTTAACTACCTGTGTCGGGTTATCAAGACCATGTGTTTCTTCAATAGGTGATGAATTAAGACCATGTATTTCTTCAACAGGAGGTACATTCTTAACCTCTTCAGCTTTAATACTTTTTTATTTCATAGATTTCTTTGCCTCTTGCATATCTTCAGGACTGAGAAATAGAATACTCCTTTTCTTCGGAGTTGGCTTAGGAGTTGGTTCAGGAAGTGTCCAATTATTTTCATTAGTCAACATATTATTAAATAGCAATTTAGCTTGATCAATAGTTCTTTCCCTGAAAACACAACTAGCACAACTATCTAGGTAATCTTTGGAGGCATCAGTTAGTCCATTATAAAAGATATCAAGTATTTCATTTTTCTTGAGAGGATGATCAGGCAAAGCATTAAGTAATCGGAGAAGCCTCCCCCAAGCTTGTGGGAGACTCTCTTTGTCAATTTGCACAAAATTATATATTTCCCTTAAAGCAGCTTGTTTCTTATGAGCGGGGAAATATTTAGCAGAGAAGTAGTAAATCATATCCTGGGGACTACGCACACAACCAGGATCAAGAGACTTAAACCATATCTTAGCATCACCCTTTAATGAGAACGGAAATAATCTAAGGATATAATAATAGCGAGTTTTCTCATCATTAGTGAACAGGGTAGCTATATCATTTAATTTAGTAAGATGTGCCACAACAGTTTCAGATTCATAGCCATAGAAAGGATCAGATTCAACCAAAGTAATTAACTCAGGATTGACACAAAAATCATAATCCTTATCAGTAACAAAGAGAGGTGAAGTAGCATAAGCAGGATCATATTTCATTCTAGCATTCAGAGATTTTTCTTTCAGCTTAGCCAATAATTTCTTAAGATCACTTCTATCATTGCAAGCAACAAAGTCTCTAGCAGTTTCTTCATCCATAACATAACCCTCGGGAACAACAGGCAATTCATATCTAGGGGGAGAATCTTCATCATCACTTTCATCAATATTATCAGTTTCAATAATTCCATTCTCTCTAGCCCTAGCAAGTTGTTCATCGAGAAATTCACCTAGTGGTACAGTATTATCAAGCATAGAAGTAGTTTCATCATAAGTATCATGCAAAGCAGAAGTGGCATCATCAATAACATGCGACATATCAGAATTAATAGCAGAAGCAGGTTTAGGTGTCGCAAGCTTACTCAAAACAGAAGGTGAATCAAGTGCAGAGCTAGATGGCAGTTCCTTACCTCCCCTCATAGTTGAGGGAAAAATCTTGGTTCTTTGATCTTGCAAGTTCTTCATAATGATAAGCAGATATAAATCCCAAGTGACTCAAAGAAATAGAGCTATGCTCCCCGGCAACGGCGCCAGAAAATGTTCTTGATAACCCACAAGTATAGGGGGTCGCAACAGTTTTCGAGGGTAGAGTATTCAACCCAAATTTATTGATTCGACACAAGGGGAGCCAAAGAATATCCTCAAGTATTAGCAGCTGAGTTGTCAATTCAACCACACCTGGAAACTTAATATCTGCAGCAAAGTGTTTAGTAGCAAAGTAATATGGTAGTAGTGGTAACGGTGGCAAAAGGTAACGCTAGCAAAAGTAATATTTTTGGGTTTTGTAGTGATTGTAACAGTAGCAGCGGAAAAGTAAATAAGCGAAGAACAATATAGGAAAAGCTCATAGGCAATGGATCGGTGATGGAGAATTATGTCGGGTGCGATCGATCATGTAACAGTCATAACCTAGGGTGACTGAGGGAGTCCTGGATTAGGGGGTCTCCGGACAGACGGACTATATCCTTTGGCCGGACTGTTGCACTATGAAGATACAAGATTGAAGACTTCGTCCCGTGTCCGGATGGGACTCTCCTTGGCGTGGAAGGCAAGCTTGGCAATACGGATATGTAGATCTCCTTCCTTGTAACCGACTCTGTGTAACCCTAGCCCCCTCCGGTGTCTATATAAACCAGAGGGTTTAGCCCGTAGGACAACAACAATCATACCATAGGCTAGCTTCTAGGGTTTAGCCTCTACGATCTTGTGGTAGATCAACTCTTGTAATACTCTTATCATCAAGATCAATCAAGCAAGAAGTAGGGTATTACCTCCATCGAGAGGGCCCGAACCTGGGTAAACATCATGTCTCCCGCCTCCTGTTACCATCCGCCTTAGACGCACAGTTTGGGACCCCCTACCCGAGATCCGCCGGTTTTGACACCGACAGTGACGCAGAACTAGCTCCAGTTCATACTTGCTTATGGAAAAGAACTTGCATGACATCTTTTGTCCTACCCTCCTATGGCAGCGGGGTCCTAATGGAAACTAAGGGATATTAAGCCCTCATTTTAATAGAGTACGGACCAAAGCATTAACACATAGTGAATACATGGACTCCTCAAACTACGGTCATCACCGGTAAGTATCCCAATTATTGTCACTTCGGGGTTAACGGATCATAACACATAATAGGTGACTATAGACTTGCAAGATAGGATCAAGAACTCTCATATATTGATGAAAACATAATTGGTTCAGATCTGAAATGATGGCACTCGGGCCCTAGTGACAAGCATTAAGCATAGCAAAGTCATAGCAACATCAATCTCAGAACATAGTGGATACTAGGGATCAAACCCTAACAAAACTAACTCAATTACATAATAAGTCTCATCCAACCCATCACCGTCCAGCAAGCCTACGATGGAATTACTCACACACGGCGGTGAGCATCATGAAATTGGTGATGGAAGAAGGTTGATGATGACGATGGTGACGGATTCCCCTCTCCGGAGCCCCGAATGGACTCCAGATCAGCCCTCCCGAGAGAGTTTAGGGCTTGGCTGCGGCTCCGTATCGTAAAACACGATGGATCCTTCTCTCTGATTTTTTTTCTCCCTGAAAGTGAATATATGGAGTCAAGGTTGAGGTTGGTGGAGCATCAGGGGGCCCATGAGGCAAGGCAGCGCGCCCAAGGGGGTAGGGCGCGCCCCCCACCCTCGTGGACAGGGTGTGGCCCCCTGACGTGGATCTTTCTTCCAGTATTTTTTATATATTCCAAAATAATTCTTCGTTGATTTTCAGGTCATTCCGAGAACTTTTATTTCTGCACAAAAATAACACCATGGCAATTCTACTGAAAACAGCGTCATTCTAGGTTAGTTCCATTCAAATCATGCAAGTTAGAGTCCAAAACAAGGGCAAAAGTGTTTGGAAAAGTAGACACGACAGAGACGTATCATCGACCTCCAGTACACCGCCGGTTGTCCCGGCATAGATCAGAAGGTTGTTGTCGCCCAGTTGTGCGTCTGCCATCATGTCCTCATCTACCACTACTACAAGGCCACAGAGCCTTGCGACCGTTTCAACAGGTTTGTCAACATCATCGACTACAAGTTTTCCACGGTGGAAACCACCGACGATGTAAAAGCGCTCAGGGTTACAGGCTTGGCCTGCGAGAACCATGTCAAAATCCGTGAGCACTACAGGGTCTGGGGCAGCATGAAGAAGGACTCCCTGGTCGTCCCTGCAACCATGTCCTTATAAGTGTGTGTGTGTGTGTGTGTGTGTGTGTGTGTGTGTGTGTGTGTGTTGATGTTCTGTATACAATCCCATCGCACAACACACACGTCATATTAGCAGCAACCGTCTTTGTTATTATCGGTCTTCACACACATTTCTGATTACAGACCTGTTTGCCGCATATCACACACATCTTGTTATATTTAACGGTTTCTGTTCTCTTGTCTCAACACAAACAGTTCATCCGAGTGAACCGCATGCCGTATATCAGACACACCTTGATCTGGCTGACCGTTTATTTTTTGTTGCCTAATCACAAACAGTTCATCCGGGTGAACTGTATGTTGTATATCGCACACACCTTCATCCGGCTGCCCGTTTCTTTTGTTCCTCCTCATCGCAAACAATTAATTGAACTGAACCGTATGCCCTGCATCTCACACTCAACTAAAATCTGAACCGTGTTTGATTCATCCATCATCACAAATGTTTTGCGCCTTTTTTGACGGTTTTTACACCACCGTTTGCGATTATTGCATCCCACATAGTTTCGTCAAAGGGTCTCTGATCGTAGTGTCGCGTTAGCAGCATCCTGCAGTAGTGCATGCATGAAGAACTCAACATCTTCGAGCACAACAAGGTGTGGAGATTGGTGCCAAGGCCAAAGGGGAACCATAATGTCATGGAACCAAGTGCATATTCAAGAACAAGCAAGATGCTCATGGGATAATCGTTCGCAATAAGGCTTGTTTGGTAGCACAAGGCTACTCCCAAGTCCAGGGTATCGACTACGGTGAAACCTTTGGTCCCGTTGCTCACCTTGAATCTATTCGTTTGTTGATTGCTTATGCTTCTCATCATAAGTTCAAGTTGCAAGAAATGGATGTGAAGAGTGATTTTCTTAATGGTCCTATTAATGAGTTGGTATATGTCAAACAACCCCCGAGGTTTGAGGATCCCGATTTCCCCAATCATGTGTACCAACTCGATAAGGCACTATATGGCCTTAAACAAGCCCCACGTGCGTGGTATGAGCACCTTACCGAGTTTTTGCAAGATCGTGGGTTTGTAATTGGGAAAATCGACCCCACTCTTTTTACTAAGAAGGTCAAAGGGGAGTTGTTTGTATGCCAACTATATGTTGATGATATTATCTTTGGTTCTCCTAACAAAGCTTTCAATGAGGAGTTTGCCGCTCTCATGACCTCGAAGTTCAAGATGTCCATGGTGGGAGAGTTGAAGTTCTTTCTCGGGTTCGAAATCAAACAAAGAAGAGAAGCAACCTTCATCAACCAAGCCAAATACACTCAAGACATGCTCAAGATATTCAAGATAAGCGATGTCAAGCCAGCTTCCACTCCAATGCCTGCCAAATGCCAACTTGACATAGATCCCAATGGTAAAGCGGTGGATCAAAAGGTATATCGTTCCATGATTGGCTCCTTGCTTTACCTTTGTGCATCTAGACCAGATATCATGTTGATTGTGGGAATTTATGCATGGTTTCAAGCCTCACCTAAGGGATGCCACTATGTGGCGGTCTGGCGAATCTTTCGACATTTGGCTCATGCCCCAAACTTTGGCTTATGGTACCCGAGAGGAGCTAACTTCAACCTTGTTGGCTTTTCAGACTCGGATTGGGAGGGATACAAAGTGGATAGGAAGTCAACTTCCAGAGGGTGCCAATTTATTGGTTGCTCTTTGGTGAGTTGGTCTTCTAAGAAGCAAAGTTGTGTGTCTCTCTCGTCCACCGAAGCGGAGTATGTGGCCGCCAGTAGTTGTTGTGCTCAACTTCTATGGATGAGGCAAACTTTAAAGGATTACGGTGTCATTTGTGACAAAGTGCCTCTTTGGTGTGACAATGAAAGTGCCATCAAGATTTCTCTCAACCCGGTGCAACACTTCAAGACGAAGCATATTGAGATTCGGTATCACTTTATCCGGGATCACATTAGGCGAGGGGAGATCGAGCTCAACTATGTCAACACTCATGATAACCTTGTAGATATTTTCACAAAGCCCTTGGATGAAGCAAGATTTCACGAGTTTATGCATGAGCTAAATATCATTGATTTGAGCAACGTGGCTTGAACCTCTGCACACTCCACCATACTCATCTTGATGTCTTGTGTAGGTGTAGACATGGATATAGGCTGAGTGTTGTTCTCTCAATGAACTCTCCCTACCCCCATTATGCATAAATTTATCAAATCTTTCACATTAGCCATTTTTTATGGTACTTGTGCTTCAAAGACGAGTTTTTATCATGGGCCCAAGGATAATTCTTCACGGTGCCATACCAATTTACTCCAACATAGGTGGCTCCGGCCACCGCCCTCTCTCTTTGAGAGGTTTTGGTTCATGTTTGGTCCTCGTTGTCTTTTGCCTTCTTTTGAGACGTGTTTGTGTTTGAGTTGCCTCGTGTGTGTGCTCATTTGCGTGCCCGGTTGCTTGAAGTTTGCATTGCAAAGGCCATGTTTTTCTGTTTTTGTCGAAACATGAACTTTCTTGGGTTTACGGTACTACTGTGGCAAGCCACAGTACTATCGCTGGAGATGGGTTGCTCCTGTGCGTGCACAGCTGCGTCCCAGGCATGGTACTACCGCTTCCATCGTGGCAGAAATTTTTTACTACCGCTGGAAGAGCGGTACTACCACCATGTGTGCGGTACTTCCGCCCGGGCGGTACTACCGCGATGACCCACGGTACTACCGCGCCGTCACGAGCGCGTGGGGGTTAAGAGCGGGCAGGGGGAGTTCCAACTCCCCCATACCCATTCATATCTTACCCTCACTACGTCTCTCTCTCTCCTGACCAAGAACGGCACCAGAGGACCTCGCTGGATCTACGTCTCCGGCCGCTCTCCTCGCATTCCGACCGGTGGGACCGATCCCCACCTCGCCCTCTTGCCATGGAACTCGGTATCTCCCCTAGTCCATCTCTCTTTGCCCCGTTCTTGTGCTTCTAGGTTTTGGGGAGATGCATGTGTAGTTCTTGTGATTTTTGGCCAAATCTTTGCAAGAGGAGATTGTTGGAGAGTGCTAGTGCAATAGATATGCTATTTGGTGTGATGCAATAGTGTAGTTTTGATCAACGGTAGTGCCGATCTACATTTGTGGATATTTCTAGATCCGTAGATGTTATTATTGCGACATATTTGTTCCGTGCGGTGCTACCGCTCCTCCAGGAGCGGTACTACCGCCTGCTCGTACAAGAACCGCCCTGTGTGGTACTACGGCTCCGCTGGAGCGGTACTACCGCCCGGTGCGCGGAAGTAAAATTTTACTTCCGCTCCAGGCGTGGTACTACCGTGCCATCCTGGCGTAGTACTACTGTGGCTAGAGCGTATGTAACATCTTACGTCCGCATCCTATCCCAGTACTACCGTTGAGTTAAGAATTACTACCCAATCTCATTTCTACCAGTTTCGTTTGGTTTTGGCCTTGGTCTTTGCAATAATCATTCTCGCTCTTCTCGTGTGTTTGTGTTTTGTGTCATAGGTGGTAGCTCCAATTCCAATGCCAGGTGCTCGAATCCCAGTCGTGACACGAGTTCCAAGCGTCTTCGCAACCAAGAGGCTCCTGAGGGCTCCAGTGCCCCACAACGCAACATCAAGTCCACAGCTAAAAAGGTCAAGGAGCCAAATGTTGGCATGGATGAGATGCCCCAAGTGGAGTTTCTCATTCGAAGAAGGCTCAACCCCTACGTCAATGCTAGGGAGCTCACAAGGGGAAATGGCATGTTCTGGACAAAGCAACAAAATCTTATCTTCCTAGATGTGATCAAGCCCAAGCAAAACACCTATGTGCCAGTTCAATGGATTGACATGGAACGTGTGAAGAAGAACCGGGCATATTTTGGTGAGACTTTGGATTTGGTGGAGCAGTTTGGCATTGAGGAGTTTCTCACATTTCACAAGGACTTTGACCTAGAGATTGTGGCTCATTTCTTTGCCTCTGTCCATTTCCACATGAATGACAAGCGGACCATGACGTGGATGACCAACGGAAAGAGGATGACTGCTGATTGGAAGGAGTTCATGGACATGTTGCACGTTTGTGATGAGGGGCTCTAAGTGCCCATTGGTGTCCGCCCACATGGCAACGCCGAGTCTGCCAACAAGAACAAGCTTCAACCCTCCTGTCGAAACCGGCAGATCTTGGGTAGGGGGTCCCGAACTGTGCATCTGAGAATCGATGGTAACAGGAGACAAGGGACACGATGTTTACCCGGTTCGGGCCCTCTTGATAGAGTTAGTACCCTACGTCCTGCTTGATTGACTTTGATGAGTATAGGGGTTACAAGAGTTGATCTACCACGAGATCGTAATGGCTAAACCCTAATTGTCTAGCATGTATGATTATGATTGTGTCTACGGACTAAACCCTTCGGTTTATATAGACACTAAAGGGGGCTAGAGTTTGTACACCTTCAGTTTACAGAGAAAGGAATCTTCATATCTGCACGCTAAGCTTGCCTTCCACGCCAAGGAGAGTCCATCTGGACATGGGGAAAGTCTTCCATCTTGTATCTCCATGGTCCATTAGTCCAGCCCATATCACATAGCCCAGACGCCCGAGGACCCCATAATCTAGGACTCCCTTAGTAGCCCCTGAACCAGTCTTCAATGTCGATGTGTCCGGCGTGCAGATTGTCTTCTTCATTGCAAGGCGGGTTCCTCCTCCGAATACTTCAAAGTAGTTGATCGAGTACTATATCCGGCTCTGTACAACAATCATACCTCTGAATCACAAGGGAAGAACACGAATAAGCCCTGTCCTCTGAAGATTTTACTGGCGAGACGTTACGTCCGGCCATTTGATTATTTCAAACCGCTTTTCGGCCTCCTGTTTTGTGTTTTGAGACGCAACCACTGACGACACGTCTCGCCAAAACAGAGATCGTGCCCCCTTATTACGGGATTCTCATCAATACGGGTTTGGGAAACCCAACCGTGCCGTTTTGCACGACCCCTTGGAAATAGGCGAGCTTTATAAGGAGATAAGATTCCCCCTTTTTACCCCAAGCCTTCCCCTTCCTCGGCCCATTCGCCCTCAAGCTCTAGTGCCCAAGCTTCAATCCTCTCCGTTCCCAGAAAGTACTCCAACCATGTCCGGATCTGGAGAGCAGGGCAAGTGGATGGCTTCCTCCATTACGGAGAAAAAACATCAAGGAACTCTGGGAGGCGGGGTATCTGGCCAAGGAGATCGCGCATCAGCTCCCGCCCAAAAAGTACATCATCCCCACACCAAAGCCTAATGAGAGGGTAGTTTTCATCCCTCATTTCCTCCACGGACTGGGGTTTCCCCTTCATCCTTTCGTCCGCGGTCTCATGTTCTACTACGGATTAGATTTTCATGATCTAGCCCCGAATTCTTTCCTCAACATTTCGGTGTTCATAGTCGTATGTGAGGCGTTCCTCTGCATTTCCCCGCACTTCGGCCTATGGCTCAAGGTCTTTAATGTGAAGCCAAAACTAGTGGACGGATAGCACGCGGATTACGGTGGCGCTATGGTGAGCAAACTACCCAATGTCACTTGGCCCAAGCGCACCTTCGTGGAGACCGTGAAGGGATGGCAGCAGGGGTGGTTCTATGTCACAGAGCCCCACGACTCCACATGGGCTGCTCCTATGGAGTTCAAGTCTGGGCCCCCAATGCGTCTGACATCCTGGCTCAAAAAGGGCCTGGAGTGGGCGTCGTCTGACGAGGTAACGATGCTGGAGAAGCGCATCAAGAGCATCATAGATAAAAATACTAGCCTCGCCAGCGTGATTCAAGTGATGCTCTTCTGCTGGATACTCCCCTATCAGGCGCGTCAAGAGCCCATGTGGAAGTTCGACCTGGCCGGTCCCCGGACCCTGCAGCGGTTCTTCGGTACAAAGCACGAAGACATGTGGAAGCTGCTGTCGGTGTCAAAACCGGCGGATCTCGGGTAGGGGGTCCCGAACTGTGCGTTTAGGAAGATGGTAACAAGAGACAAGGGACACAATGTTTTTACCCAGGTTCGGGCCCTCTCGATGGAGGTAAACCCTACTCCTGCTTGATTAATATTGATGATATGGGTAGTACAAGAGTAGATCGACCACGAGATCAAAGAGGCTAAACCCTAGAAGCTAGCCTATGGTATGATTGTTGTTTGTCCTATGGACTAAAACCCTCCGGTTTATATAGACACCGGAGAGGGCTAGGGTTACACAGAGTTGGTTACAATGGGAGGAGATCTACATATCCGTATTGCCAAGCTTGCCTTCCACGCCAAGGAAAGTCCCATCCGGACACGGGACGAAGACTTCAATCTTGTATCTTCATAGTCCGAGAGTCCGGCCAAAGCTTATAGTCCGGCTATCCCGACACCCCCTAATCCAGGACTCCCTTAGTAGCCCCTGAACCAGGCTTCAATGACGACGAGTCCAGCGCGCAGATTGTCTTCGGCATTGCAAGGCGGGTTCCTCCTCCGAATACTTCATAGAAGATTTTGAACACAAGGATAGTGTCCGGCTCTGCAAAATAAGTTCCACATACTGACGTAGAGAGAATAATATTTACACAAATCTAATCTGCTGACGTATTCCGTAGCATGTCATCACACCACAGCCAAGCCTTTATTTGAACCGTTTTTACTGTCCCACCTTAGCGCGTTTTGCGAGGCGGTTTCCTTGGCACGTCTTGTCCAAGCAGAGATCGTGTCCCCATATCTGGCATTCTCATCAATACGGGTGTGGGTGACCCAACCGCGCCATTGATTACGGCGCTTGCGAGATAAGCGAGTTTTACCAGGCTGGTGGGGACGCATAGTTTCGTCCGCCCATATAAGGGGATAAGGATCTACCATTCCGTCCACGCCTTCTTCCTCCTTTGCTCACCCATTTTCGTGCACTCAAGCTCCAGCGCCCAAGTCCGCATTCCCCACCTCAACCTTCTCCAGCCATGTCCAGAGCGGGAGGCAAGTGGATGGTCTCCTCCGTTACAGAGGGACACATCAAGAAGCTGAGGAAAGCCGGGTACTTGTCTGACGACATCGCGCACCGGCTCCCAAACGAGGGGCAGCTCATCCCCACCCCCAGGCCCCATGAGAGGGTGGTGTTCCTCACCCATTTCCTCCGCGGACTAGGCTTCCCTCTCCACCCATTTGTCCGGGGACTCGTGTTCTACTACAGCCCGGACTTCCATGATCTGGCCCCGAACTTCATCCTCAACATCTCGGCGTTCATCATCGTGTGCGAGGCCTTCCTCTGCATCCAGCCCCACTTCGGCCTATGGCTGAAGACCTTCAATGTCAAGCCGAAGGTAGTGGGCGGCCGCCAGGCGGAGTGCGGAGGCGCCATGGTGGGCAAGATGCCCAACGTCCTATGGCTCGAGGGCTCCTTCGTGGAGACCATAAAGGGGTGGCAATCGGGGTGGTTCTACATCACCGAGCCGCGTGACCCTGAATGGGTCGCAGCCCTCGAGTTTCGATCCGGAATCCCTATGCGGCTCACCTCCTGGAAAGAGAAGGGCCTGCCGTGGGGTAAAAAAGGAGAGCTGACCAAACTCCAAACATGGGTCCAAAACCTGGTGAGCAAGAAGCTCGAACTTGTTAACATGGTCTAGGTCATGCTCATCCGCCGGATCCTCCCGTGCCAACAACGGGATTTCAGCTTGTGGGAGTTCAACCCGGCCCAGCACCGAACTTTGAGCGGGCTCTTCGACACAACGTACGAAGATGCCTGGAAGGTGCTATTCAAGGGCGCCGAGGCTCCCGCATCCGCTACCGAGGATCACGGATTCAGCGTGCAGCGTCAAGCCAATGCGGTAAGCTGTTTTTACCTCTTACAGGATATTTGTCTTTCATAGTTTGACTCTATGCGGGATCTAAGCCCCCATGCCTTTGACAGGACTGGCAGAGGACAGCCGAACAGATCAACTGTCCGGCTCCTTTTCCCGAAGACCCAGTGGACACCCGCTTGGCGGAGCTGCTGGTTCCGGCACCTTACGTGGTGCCGGAGAAGAAGGCCACGGGAACCCGGAAGAGTTCCCGGCGCCCAGTGGAGTCGGACTCATCGTCCGATGACACCGAGGCGCACTCCTCCCACAAATACGAGGAGAAGGAAAGAGAGGTTTCTTCCCCGGCAGGGGGAGAAAAGAAAAGGAAGGCCGCCCCAACTGGGGAGGCCGGAGGGTCCAAGAAAGGGAGGACCCTCCCTACGGACTACTCCACCAACGTCGACGACAGCGAAGAGGAGTGGCTGCTCAGGGCCAAGCCCCTGGCAAAATCGTAAGTATTCGGATACCTGAGTGACTCATGGCGTTCCTTTATTGCACAGCTTCTCCTGACGCTGAATACAATTATGCAGTCCACCCAAAGCCCGCCTCGACGTGTCGTCGAGCGGCTCCCTGGATTCGTTGGATGTGAAGTTTTTCACTTCCGACCGCTACCTACCCCCGCCCTACGGACGACGCCGAGGTGTTGTCCCAAAAGGTTCCAAGCCAGGAGGAGGTGGTCCTGGAGGTGCCGCAAGTTGACCTCCCGGACTCCAGGCACAAAGGGGAAAGAACCCCCGAGGGCTCCAAGTCCGGCCCTGGGCCGGACACCGCACCGGAACCTTCAATGGTTCCGGAGTCCGGCAGGCGGCCCCCTAGTAAGAAGGGCAAGCCTACGATGCCGGTGACCTCCGTCCAACCGGAGGCACCAGATAATTTGCTGGAGGTGCTTAACGGCGCCTCCATCGACGAGGAGCACCGCACTATTATGAGTGCGGTGATCCAGAAGGTTCAGTCCGCCAAAAGCGGGCTGACTGAAGCCTGTGCCAGCCTGCTAACAGGCTTTGAGGTATGTGAAAAATATGTGAAAATATTACCGCATAGACAGTAGCCCCTGATGCTCTGTTTGGCGTTCGGAAAGAAAAGCCGAATAGAGGATCTAACAACATTCGCAGGAGTCTAACGTAATTAAGTCAATATGCGTATGCAGGCTTCACTACTGGCCTCTACCGCACTGACTGCGGAGGTGGATGCGCTGAAGCAGAGCCTCGAGAGGTCCGAGCAAGAGCTCGGCCTTGCTAAAAAGGAGCTCGAGGAAAAAGAAGGTACGTAATACCTTGTGGAGTATATTTAAAAAGATGCAGTTGCAAAAAATGACAGGATCGCTATTGGTGTCCTAGGGGCCACGACTGAGGTGGCGACCCTTAAGCAAGCGCTTTCCGAGGCCGAAAAGAAGGCAGCCATGGAGCGCACCGAGCAGGAGAAACATGAGGCGCGGGTTGGCGAGGTGCAGCAAGAGCTCCAGGCTCTCACGAAAAAACATGAGAGTTTGGAGTTTGACTCGAAGACGCGAGAGTCCGAGCTCGCGGCGGCCCTTGAAAGTGCCAAGTCTGCCAAGGCCGAAGCCCAGAAAGCCCTCCAAAAAGTTGAGGCGATGAAGAAGATAGCGGCGGGTAAGGCATTCTTTATGCAAAGCAAGCACGTGAAAGTGAATTACTTGTTACTTACCCGAATCCGGAGCTCTCCAGGAGCATTCGCAGATTTGCCCCGTAGCGTGTCAGATGCCGCCGCCTTCTACCGGGCCGAGGAGGGCAGCTCGACGGAGAAGGTGTTCTGGTCTCAGTATGCTGAGGACGGACACTCGGTGCCCTTGAGCGACCAGCTGAAGCAACTGGTTGAGCTCCATAAGGTGGCCGAACAGGCCATGAAGGGCCTTATAGTTCGGCTGTGGCCTGGAGAGGCCCTGCCTGGGAGCTACTTCGGGCTGGTGAGGCGGCTGGTGGATGCCTGTCCGTGGCTTGAACTCGTCAAGCGCTCCGTATGCATCGAAGGTGCCCGTAGGGCGCCTGCCCGTGTTACAGTGCACTGGGGCAAGATGGATGCGGAGAAGCTTGTGAAGGACGGGCCACCGCAGGGCAACGAGCATCGCCACCCCAAGATGTATTATGAGGGCGTCCTGAAGGGCGCCCACCTTGTGGCGAACGAATGTTCCAAAGATGTAATATTTGAGTGAACTTTTTCGTTTTATCCTGTGCGCTAAAAACTTGTTCATATGCGCTATGCAACGCTTGTTTTAATTTAAAATATTACCTTCTATGCGGCCGTTTATCGAGTCTAAGAGACGGCGAGTCGTCGGCTTCTGCCCCCATGCCACGAGTGCTGGGGTGTTCGGGATAAACCTGAGCACTCCTTTTCCCATTCTTGGGTCCTTCGAGGGAGGTGCTCAGCACAACGAACAAGGCAATCGGACTATAATGCGTTATCACTCTCACTTAGCCAGAGAATTCTATAATTTTAAATTTCTGCGAAGCCCCTAGTGTTCGAAAGACCGAGTTCGGGGCGCTATACACGCCTAGGCCGGACAAAGCCGACTCCTCGCTCTAAGCGGCATAAGTCTTTAGGGACTCGAAACCTCCCGAACAGCGACCAGCTCTCGCCCTATCATGAGAGTCAGTTTTAGCTTTCTCTACTGAGGTGCTTAGCCCAGCTCAACCGGGGCACAATCGCAGTAGTTCTCCCAGCGCTATCTTAGCCAATATAGCGGAACGTAAGGTACCAAAACATGGGAGCCGGGCAAACCCAACTATTGACCAAAGACATGATTCGGAGTTGATGCATATAATGTTATAAGTTTGGAGGGCTGCACTTTGTGAAAATGTTCGGACTTCTCACGCCGTATTATGGGGTGCTTGAGCCCCTGGCGTATGGACCGTACCAAAGTGTATGGGTGCTAAATGTCATAAATGAACATATGTATTGAAAAAGAAATGAATAGAGAATGCAGTAATAAGCTGAAGCTAAGCATTGTTTATTTTAAAAGGCTGCTGTGAAAGCAGAACGATACAAATAGTGCGATAAGCAAGAGATGGGACTATTTGACATGTCCCCCTCCAGGGGCGAGCTGCGAGACGGTATGTAAGACAAGTATTTTTCTCGTTATAGAGACCACCTGGGAATTCGACGTAGCTTTCTGCCTCCTTGGTTGTTGCATCATGTGTTTGGCGGTTGTACTGCCGGACAGGCCTTCTGAAGAGTGCAGTCCTGAAAGTAGGAAATAATGACAAAATCGGGAGCTCCTAGTGCGGTTGAGCCGCATTTTTGGGCGTGCCGTGGTCGTGCCCCTCCCCCTGTGCCCATGGTATTTTCAGAGTGTAGTTATGTACGCGTAGTACTGATTTCGCAGTTTCGCGAGGGCTCGGGTTGGGGCCGTATTGCTATGCTTGCTCGGAACGTGCCAGGCGGTCTTGTTGTAGGTTACTCTGGGCGCGCTTGACGGTGTCCAGACGTTTAATAGACGGACTGGAGAATTGCCTTGAGAGGCTGCTTTGTACTTCCGCTGCGAGGGTCGCTGTGTGCTCCTCCGTTCGAAGAGAGTGTTCGGTGTTTCCATTGACCGTAATGACTCCTCGAGGGCCTGGCATCTTGAGCTTGAGATATGCGTAGTGCGGCACCGCATTGAACTTTGCAAATGCGGTTCGTCCGAGCAGTGCATGATAGCCACTGCGGAACGGGACTATGTCGAAGATTAACTCCTCGCTTCAGAAATTATCCGGGGATCCAAAGACCACTTCAAGTGTAACTGAGCCTGTACAGTTGGCCTCTACACCTGGTATGACGCCTTTAAAGGTTGTTTTTGTGGGTTTAATCCTTGAGGGATCTATGCCCATTTTCCGCACTGTATCCTGATAAACCAGGTTCAGGCTGCTGCCGCCGTCCATAAGGACTCTAGTGAGGTGAAATCCGTCAATGATTGGGTCTAGAACAAATGCGTCGAATCCGCCATGGCGGATGCTAGTGGGGTGGTCCCTTCGATCAAAAGTGATCGGGCAGGAGGACCATGGGTTGAACTTTGGGGCGACTGGCTCCAACGCGTATACGTCCCTGAGTGCACGCTTCCGCTCCCTTTTGGGGATGTGGGTTGCGTATATCATGTTCATCGTCTGCACTTGTGGGGGGAAGCCCTTCTGTCCTCTATTGTTCGGCGGCCGGGGCTCTTCGTCCTCGTCGCTGTGCAGCCCCTTGTCTTTGTTTTCGGCATTTAACTTATCGGCCTGCTTGAACACCCAACAATCCCTGTTGGTGTGATTGGCTGGTTTTTCGGGGGTGCCATGTATCTGGCACGAGCGATTGAGTATACGGTCCAAACTGGACGGGGCCGGAGTGTTCCTTTTAAATGGCTTTTTTCGCTGACCGGGCTTAGAGCCTTTGAATCCGGCATTAACTGCCGTATCTTCAGCGTTGTCGCTGTTAATGTGGCGCTTGTGCTTGTTGCGACGCGACCTGCCATTGTTGTCCTTGGTATCCGAATTACCAGGGCTCTTGGTCATGTTATTGCTACGAGCCAGCCAGCTGTCTTCTCCCGCGCAAAAGTGGGTCATGATTGTCGTGAGGGCTGCCATAGATTTCGGCTTTTCCCGTCCAAGGTGCCGGGCAAGCCACTCGTCACGAATGTTATGCTTAAAGGATGCTAGGGCCACTGCGTCCGGACAATCGACGATTTGATTTTTCTTGGTTAGGAACCGTGTCCAGAATTGTCTGGCAGATTCTTCTGGCTGCTGAATTATGTGGCTCGGGTCATCGGCGTCTGGTGGTCGCACATAAGTGCCCTGGAAATTGTCGAGGAATGTGGCTTCCACGTCCTCCCAACAACCAATTGATTCTGCTGGCAGGCTGTTAATCCAATGCCGAGCTGGTCCTTTAAGCTTGAGTGGGAGGTATTTGATGGCGTGTAGATCATCGCCACGGGCCATGTGGATATGAAGGAGATAGTCCGTGATCCATACCGCAGGATCTGTTGTGCCATCGTATGATTCAATGTTTACGGGTTTGAAACCCTCTGGGATTTGATGATCCATTACTTCATTTGTGAAGCATAGTGGGTGTGCGGCACCTCTGTACTGGGCTATATCACGATGTAGCTCAAATGAGCTTTGTCTGTTGTGTTCGGCCCGGCCGGATTTACTGTATCCGGCGTGACGGTTATCGTCTCGTGTCGTGGGGCGCCCGCGCGATCTGTAGATCGATCTTGTTTGCCTTGCCCTGTCTTCCAACATATCTCGCAGGTCTAATGCATTTCCCTGTGCCTTGGTATTTTTTGAGCGACGCCGGGGTGCGGCTTGAGTGGAGGGCCGGGAGGACTCTCTGTCGCGGCCGTGAGGTGGCTGGTCAGCCGCATCATGCGCTAGTGATGTAGGCTTAAGTGCTTCCTCCTCTAAACGGGGTAGCAACTTGCGCTTTGGGTAGCTCTTGGAGGGGCGTTCGAGTTTGTATTCCTCGGCCGCAAGGACTTCCGTCCATCTGTCGGCTAGCAAGTCTTGATCAGCTCTAAGCTGTTGTTGTTTTTTCTTAAGGCTACTCGCCATGGCCATAAGCCTGCGCTTAAAGTGCTCTTGTTCGACGGGATCCTCAGGCACGACAAATTCGTCGTCGCCGAGGCTTGCCTCGTCTTCGGAGGGAGGCATGTGATTATCATCCTCTTCTTCTCTGTCTGCCGCTCTCTCAGGGGGGTTGGCTTCTCCATCCTCCTGCGCTGAATCTTGCTAGAGGGAATTGTCTTCGGCACTGTTTGGGGTGTTATTATCCCCCATGCCGGCATCACCGTTTTTTCTTTGGCGGGACTTAGAGCGGCACCGCTGACGCTGGCGCTTGGGTTGCTTCTTCGAGGGGTCATCCCCCGTTGTTCCGTTGCCATTGCCTTCTTTGGGTGTATCCACCATATATATGTCATATGACGAGGTGGCTTTCCAGTGCCCTATAGGCGCTGGTTCATGTTCGTCTCCTACATCGTCGTCCATACCGTCGATGTCTTCGGAGTCGAAGTCGAGCATGTCAGTTAAATCATCGATAGTGGCTACGGAGTGGGTGGTGGGTGGGTGTCCAATTTCTTCGTCGTCCGCATCCCAATCATGTTGGCCATAGTCCGGCCAGGGCTCTCCTGACAAAGAGAGAGACCTTCGTGAATTCAGAATGTCACCGAAGGGCAAGTGCTGAAAGATATCTGCGGCGGTGAATTCCATGATCGGCGCCCAATCGGATTCGATTGGCAGGGGCGCGGAAGAATCGGAGTCCGTAAAAGAGTCCGCCACCTTGGAGTCACAGGCTTCGCAGAGGATGAGGCTGGTGTTCGGCTCAATCGCCATTGAGACTGTAGCCCCCAAGGCGGTGTCTAGCCACCCTTCCTCGATCGGCGCAGTTGGCTCCGAGCTAAGGGTCGGAGCTGATGCGGGCGCGGTCTCTAGGGTACTGTTCAGTGGCAGAGCTAGGTCATACCCATCGTGACAGTGCGGCGTGCCCGGCTGTGGCTCGAATCCGTCGAAGATCAAGTCTCCGCGGATGTCGGCCGTGTAGTTCAAACTTCCAAATCTGACCTGATGGCCAGGGGCGTAGCTTTCAATCTGCTCCAGATGGCCAAGCGAATTAGCCCGCAGTGCAAAGCCTCCGAACACGAAGATCTGTCCGGGGAGGAAGGTCTCACCCTGGACCGCATCGTTGTTGATGATCGGAGGAGCCATCGGGCCTAAAGGTGACGACACAGATGAACTCTCAATAAAAGCACCAATGTCGGTGTCAAAACCGGTGGATGTCGGGTAGGGGGTCCCGAACTGTGCGTTTAGGAAGATGGTAACAAGAGACAAGGGACACAATGTTTTTACCCAGGTTCGGACCCTCTCGATGGAGGTAAACCCTACTCCTGCTTGATTAATATTGATGATATGGGTAGTACAAGAGTAGATCGACCACGAGATCAAAGAGGCTAAACCCTAGAAGCTAGCCTATGGTATGATTGTTGTTCGTCCTATGGACTAAAACCCTCTGGTTTATATAGACACTGGAGAGGGCTAGGGTTACACAGAGTCGGTTACAATGGGAGGAGATCTGCATATCCGTATTGCCAAGCTTGCCTTCCACGCCAAGGAAAGTCCCATCCGGTCACGGGACGAAGTCTTCAATCTTGTATCTTCATAGTCCGAGAGTCCGGCCAAAGGTTATAGTCCGGCTATCCGGACACCCTCTAATCCGAGACTCCCTCAGCTGCTCTAATCTTGTATCTCCATTTTCTTTTGCAGGGCTGGACAAAGAAAGTGGAACGGATTCACTGTTCGGCTCCGCTGCCCGAAGACGAAGGTATTCCTCTGTTGACGAGTGAGGGAGTCCTGGATTAGGGGGTCTCCAGACAACCGGACTATATCCTTTGGCCGGACTGTTGGATTATGAAGATACAAAATTGAAGACTTCATCCCGTGTCCTGATGGGACTCTACTTGGCGTGGAAGGCAAGCTAGGCAAATACGGATATGTATATCTCCTCCTTTGTAACCGATCTTGTGTAACCCTAGCCCCCTCCGGTGTCTATATAAACCGGAGGGTTTTAGTCTGTAGGACAACATACAATCAGACCATAGGCTAGCTTCTAGGGTTTAGCCTCTCCGATCTCTTGGTAGATCAACTCTTGTACTACTCGTATTATCAAGAACAATCAAGTAGGACGTAGGGTTTTACCTCCATCAAGAGGGCCTGAACCTGGGTAAAACATCGTGTCCCCTGCTTCCTATTACCATCCGCCTTAGACGCATAGTTCGGGACCCCCTACCCGAGATCCGCCGGTTTTGACACCGACATTGGTGCTTTCATTGAGAGTTCCTCTGTGTCGTCACTGTTAGGCTTGATGGCTCCTTCGATCATCGATAGTGATGCAGTCCAGGGTGAGACTTTTCTCCCGGGACAGATCTTTGTATTCGGCGGCTTCGCACTGCGGGCCAACTCGCTTGGCCATCTGGAGCAGATCGAGAGTTACGCCCCTGGCCATCAGGTCAGGTTTGGAAGCTTAAACTACACGGTCGATATCCGCGGAGACTTGATCTTCTACGGATTCGAGACCTTGCCTAGTGTGACACACAGCCACGACGAGCATGCTTTAGCTCTGCCATCGGACGGTGTTCAGGAGATCGCGCCGGCAACCACTCCGACCCTCAATTCGGAGCCAGCTGCGCCATCCATGGGCGGGTGGATATGAAGGAAATATGCCCTATAGGCAATAATAAAGTTATTATTTATTTCCTTATTTCATGATAAATGTTTATTATTCATGCTAGAATTGTATTAACCGGAAACATAATACATGTGTGAATACATAGACAAACAAAGTGTCACTAGTATGCCTCTACTTGACTAGCTCGTTAATCAAAGATGGTTATGTTTCCTAACCATGAACAATGAGTTGTTATTTGATTAACGAGGTCACATCATTAGTTGAATGATCTGATTGACATGACCCATTTCATTAGCTTAGCACCCGATCGTTTAGTATGTTGCTATTGCTTTTCTTCATGACTTATACATGTTCCTATAACTATGAGATTATGCAACTCCCGTTTACCGGAGGAACACTTTGGGTACTACCAAACGTCACAACGTAACTGGGTGATTATAAAGGAGTACTACAGGTGTCTCCAATGGTCGATGTTGGGTTGGCGTATTTCGAGATTAGGATTTGTCACTTCGATTGTCGGAGAGGTATCTCTGGGCCCTCTCGGTAATACACATCACATAAGCCTTGCAAGCATTACAACTAATATGTTAGTTGTGAGATGATGTATTACGGAACGAGTAAAGAGACTTGCCAGTAACGAGATTGAACTAGGTATTGGATACCGACGATCGAATCTCGGGCAAGTAACATACCGATGACAAAGGGAACAACGTATGTTGTTATGCGGTCTGACCGATAAAGATCTTCGTAGAATATGTAGGAGCCAATATGGGCATCCAGGTCCCGCTATTGGTTATTGACCAGAGACGTGTCTCGGTCATGTCTACATTGTTGTCGAACCCGTAGGGTCCGCACGCTTAAGGTTACGATGACAGTTATATTATGAGTTTATGCATTTTGATGTACCGAACGTTGTTCGGAGTCCCGGATGTGATCACGGACATGACGAGGAGTCTCGAAATGGTCGAGACATAAAGATTGATATATTGGAAGTCTATGTTTGGACATCGGAAGTGTTCCGGGTGAAATCGGGATTTTACCGGGTTACCGGGAGGTTACCGGAACCCCCCGGGAGCCATATGGGCCATCATGGGCCTTAGTGGAAAGGAGAAAGGGGCAGCCCAAGGGGGCTGCGCGCCTCCCCCCTTCCCCTAGTCCTATTAGGACTAGGAGAGGTGGCCGGCCACCCCTCTCCCTCTTTCCCCCTTGGGAATCCTAGTTGGAATAGGATTGGGGGGGGAGTCCTACTCCCGGTAGGAGTAGGACTCCTCCTGCGCCTCTCCCTCTTGGCCGGCGCACCCTCCCCCCTTGGCTCCTTTATATACGGAGGCAGGGGCACCTCTAAACACACAAGTTGATCCACGTGATCGATTCCTTAGCCGTGTGCGGTGCCCCCTGCCACCATATTCCTCGATAATACTGTAGCGGAGTTTAGGCGAAGCCCTGCTGCTGTAGTTCATCAAGATCGTCACCACGCCGTCGTGCTGACGGAACTCTTCCCCGACACTTTGCTGGATCGGAGTCCGGGGATCGTCATCGAGCTGAACGTGTGCTCGAACTCGGAGGTGCCGTAGTTTCGGTGCTTGATCGGTTGGATCGTGAAGACGTACGACTACTTCCTCTACGTCGTGTCATCGCTTCCGCAGTCGGTCTGCGTTGGGTACGTAGACAACACTCTCCCCTCGTTGCTATGCATCACATGATCTTGCGTGTGCGTAGGAAAAATTTTGAAATTACTACGAAACCCAACAGTGGCATCCGAGCCTAGGTTATTGATGTTGATGTTATATGCACGAGTAGAACACAAGTAAGTTGTGGACGATACAAGTCATACTGCCTACCAGCATGTCATATTTTGGTTCGGCGGTATTGTTGGACGAGACGACCCGGACCAACCTTACGCGTACGCTTACGCGAGACCGGTTCCCTCGACGTGCTTTGCACAGAGATGGCTTGCGGGCGACTGCCTCTCCAACTTTAGTTGAACCAAGTATGGCTACGCCCGGTCCTTGCGAAGGTTAAAACGGAGTCTATTTGACAAACTATCGTTGTGGTTTTGATGCGTAGGTGAGATTGGTTCTTACTTAAGCCCGTAGCAGCCACGTAAAACATGCAACAACAAAGTAGAGGACGTCTAACTTGTTTTTGCAGGGCATGTTGTGATGTGATATGGTCAAGGCATGATGCTGAATTTTATTGTATGAGATGATCATGTTTTGTAACCAAGTTATCGGCAACTGGCAGGAGCCATATGGTTGTCGCTTTATTGTATGCAATGCAATCGCGATGTAATGCTTTACTATATTACTAAACGGTAGTGATAGTCGTGGAAGCATAAGATTGGCGAGACGACAACGATGCTACGATGGAGATCAAGGTGTCGCGCCGGTGACGATGGTGATCATGACGGTGCTTCGGAGATGGAGATCACAAGCACAAGATGATGATGACCATATCATATCACTTATATTGATTGCATGTGATGTTTATCTTTTTATGCATCTTATCTTGCTTTGATTGACGGTAGCATTATAAGATGATCTCTCGCTAAATTATCAAGAAGTGTTCTCCCTGAGTATGCACCGTTGCCAAAGTTCGTCGTGCCCAGACACCACGTGATGATCGGGTGTGATAAGCTCTACGTCCATCTACAACGGGTGCAAGCCAGTTTTGCACACGCAGAATACTCAGGTTAAACTTGACGAGCCTAGCATATGCAGATATGGCCTCGGAACACGGAGACCGAAAGGTCGAGCGTGAATCATATAGTAGATATGATCAACATAACGATGTTCACCATTGAAAACTACTCCATCTCACGTGATGATCGGTTATGGTTTAGTTGATTTGGATCACGTGATCACTTAGAGGATTAGAGGGATGTCTATCTAAGTGGGAGTTCTTAAGTAATATGATTAAATTGAACTTAAATTTATCATGAACTTAGTCCTGGTAGTATTTTGCAAATCATGTTGTAGATCAATAGCTCGCGTTGTTGCTTCCCTGTGTTTATTTTGATATGTTCCTAGAGAATATTGTGTTGAAAATGTTAGTAGCAATGATGCGGATTCGATCCGTGATCTGAGGTTTATCCTCATTGCTGCACAGAAGAATTATGTCCTTAATGCACCGCTAGGTGACAGACCTATTGCAGGAGCAGATGCAGAAGTTATGAACGTCTGGCTAGCTTAATATGATGACTACTTGATAGTTTAGTGCACCATGCTTAACGGCTTAGAATCGGGACTTCAAAGACGTTTTGAACGTCATGGACCATATGAGATGTTCCAGGAATTGAAGTTAATATTTCAAGCAAATACCCGAGTTGAGAGATATGAAGTCTCCAAAAAGTTATATAGCTAAAAGATGGAGGAGAATCGCTCAACTAGTGAGCATGTGCTCAGATTGTCTGGGTACTTCAATCGCTTGAATCAAGTGGGAGTTAATCTTCCAGATAAGATAGTGATTGACAGAATTCTCTAGTCACCATCACCAAGTTAGTAGAACTTCGTGATGAACTATAGTATGCAAGGGATGATGAAAATAATTCCCGAGCTCTTCGTGATGTTGAAATCAACGAAGGTAGAAATCAAGAAAGAGCATCAAGTGTTGATGGTTGACAAGATCACTAGTTTCAAGAAAAGGGCAAAGGGAAAGAAAGGGGAACTTCAAGTAGATTGACAAGCAAGTTGTCACTCCCACGAAGAAGCCCAAAGCTGAACCAAAGCCTGAAACTGAGTGCTTACACTGCAAAGGAAATGGTCACTGGAAGCGGAACTACCCTAAATATTTGGTGGATAAGAAGGATGGCAAAGTGAAAAAGGGTATATTTGATATACAGGTGTTTGATGTGTGCTTTACTAGTGTTTATAGCAACCCCTCGGTATTTGGTACTGGTTCAGTTGCTAAGAGTAGTAACTCGAAACGGGAGTTGCAGAATAAACAGAAACTAGTTAAGGGTGAAGTGATGATGTGTGTTGAAAGTAGTTTCAAGATTGATATGATCATCATCGCACACTCCCTATTCTTTCGGGATTAGTATTGAACCTAAATAAATGTTATTTGGTGTTTGCGTTGAGCATGAATATGATTTGATCATGTTTATTGCAATACGGTTATTCATTTAAGTAAGAGAATAAACTGTTGTTCTATTTACATGAATAAAACCTTATATGGTTACACACCCAATGAAAATGGTTCATTGGATCTCGATCGTAGTGATACACATATTCATAATATTGATGCCAAAAGATGCAAAGTTAATAATGATAGTGCAACTTATTTGTGGCACTGTCGTTTGGGTCATATCGGTGTAAAGCGCATGAAGAAACTCCATAAAGATGGATTTTCGGAATCACTTGGTTATGAATCATTTGATGCTTGCAAACCGTGCCTTTTGGGCAAGATGACTAAAACTCCGTTCTTCGGAACAATGGAACGAGTTACTGACTTGTTGGAAATAATACATACCGATGTATGCGATCCAATGAGTGTTGTTGCTCGTGGCAAAGCATCGTTGTTTTCTGACCTTCACAAGATGATTTGAGCAGATATGGGTATATCTACTTGATGAAATATAAGTCTGAAATAGTTGAAAGGTTCAAAGAATTTCAGAGTGAAGTGGAAAAATCATCGTAACAAGAAAATAAAGTTTCTGCGATCTGATTGCGGAGACAAATATTTGAGTTACGAGTTTGGTCTTCAATTAAAACAATGTGGAATAGTTTCACAGCTCACGCCACCTGGAACACCACATCGTTATGGTGTGTCCGAACGTCATAATTGTACTTTATTGGATATGGTGCAACCTATGATGTTTCTTACCGATTTACCACTATCGTTTTGGGGTTATGCATTAAAGACAGCTGCATTCACGTTAAATAGGGCACCATCAAAATCCGTTGAGACGACGCCTTATGAACTGTGGTTTGGCAAGAAACCAAAGTTGTCGTTTCTTAAAGTTTGGGGCTGCGATGCTTATGTGAAGAAACTTCAACCTGATAAGCTTGAACCCAAATCGGAGAAATGTGTCTTCATAGGATACCCAAAGGAAACTGTTGGGTACACCTTCTATCACAGATCCGAAGGCAAGACATTCGTTGCTAAGAATGGATCATTTCTAGAGAAGGAGTTTCTCTCGAAAGAAGTGAGTGGGAGGAAAGTAGAACTTGATAAGGTAACTGTACCTACTCCCTTATTGGAAAGTAGTTCATCACAGAAATCAGTTCCTGTGACAAATACACCAATTAGTGAGGAAGCTAATGATATTGATCATGAAACTTCAGATCAAGTTACTACAGAACCTCGTAGGTCTTCCAGAGTAAGATCCGCACCAAAGTGGTGTAGTAATCATGTTCTGGAAGTCATGTTACTAGACCATGATGAACCTACGAACTATGAGGAAGCGATGGTGAGCCCAGATTCCGCAAAGTGGCTTGAAGCCATGAAATCTGAGATGGGATCCATGTATGAGAACAAAGTATGGACTTTGGTTGACTTGCCCGATGATCGGCAAGCAATTGAGAATAAATGGATTTTTAAGAAGAAGACTGACGCTGATGGTAATGTTACTGTCTACAAAGCTCGACTTGTCGCAAAAAGGTTTTCGGCAAGTTCAAGGTGTTGACTACGATGAGAGTTTCTCACTCGTATTGATGCTTAAGTCCGTCCAAATCATGTTAGCAATTGCCGCATTTTATGATTATGAAATTTGGCAGATGGATGTCAAAACTGCATTCCTGAATGGATTTCTGGAAGAAGAGTTGTATATGATGCAACCGGAAGGTTTTTTCAATCCTAAAGGTGCTAACAAAATGTGCAAGTTCCAGTGATCCATCTATGGACTGGTACAAGCATCTCGGAGTTGGAATATACGCTTTGATAAAGTTGATCAAAGCATATAGTTATTGTACAGACTTACAGTGAAGCCTGTATTTACAAGAAAGTGAGTGGGAGCACTACAACATTTCTGATAAGTATATGTGAATGACATATTGTTGATCGGAAATAATGTAGAATTATTCTGCAAAGCATGAAAGGATACTTGAATAAAAGTTTTTCAAAGAAAGACCTTGGTGAAGCTGCTTACACATTGAGCATCAAGATCTATATAGATAGATGAAGACGCTTGATAAGATTTTTTCAATGAATACATACCTTGATAAATTTTTGAAATAGTTCAAAATGGAACAGTCAAAGAAGGAGTTCTTGCCTGTGTTGCAAGGTGTTAAGTTGAGTAAGACTCAAAGCCCGACCACGGCAGAAAATAGAAAGAGAATGAAAGTCATTCCCTATGCCTCAGTCATAGGTTCTATAAAGTATGCCATGTTGTATACCAGATCTATTGTATGCCATACCACTGAGTTTGGCAAGGGAGTACAATAGTGATCTAGGAGTAGATCACTGGAGAGCGGTCAAAATTGTCCTTAGTGGAATAAGGATATGTTTCTCGATTATGGAAAAAGGTTCGTCGTAAAAGGTTACGCCGATGCAAGTTTGACACTAATCTAGATGACTCTAAGTCTTGATCTAGATACATATTGAAAGTGGGAGCAATTAGCTAGAGTAGCTCCGTGCAGAGCATTGTAGACATAGAATTCGCAAAATACTTACGGATCTGTATATGACATACCCGTTGACTAAGATTCTCTCACAAGCAAAACATGATCACACCTTAGTACTCCTTGGGTGTTAATCACATAGCGATGTGAACTAGATTACTGAATCTAGTAAACCCTTTGGGTGTTAATCACATGATGATGTGAACTATCGATGTTAATCACATGGTGATGTGATCTAGATTATTGACTCTAGTGCAAGTGGGAGACTGAAGGAAATATGCCCTAGAGGCAATAATAAAGTTATTATTTATTTCCTTATTTCATGATAAATGTTTATTATTCATGCTAGAATTGTATTAACCGGAAACATAATACATGTGTGAATACATAGACAAACAAAGTGTCACTAGTATGCCTCTACTTGACTAGCTCGTTAATCAAAGATGGTTATGTTTCCTAACCATGAACAATGAGTTGTTATTTGATTAACGAGGTCACATCATTAGTTGAATGATCTGATTGACATGACCCATTTAATTAGCTTAGCACCCGATCGTTTAGTATGTTGCTATTGCTTTTCTTCATGACTTATACATGTTCCTATAACTATGAGATTATGCAACTCCCGTTTACCGGAGGAACACTTTGGGTACTACCAAACGTCACAACGTAACTGGGTGATTATAAAGGAGTACTACAGGTGTCTCCAATGGTCAATGTTGGGTTGGCGTATTTCGAGATTAGGATTTGTCACTTCGATTGTCGGAGAGGTATCTCTGGGCCCTCTCGGTAATACACATCACATAAGCCTTGCAAGCATTACAACTAATATGTTAGTTGTGAGATGATGTATTACGGAACGAGTAAAGAGACTTGCCAGTAACGAGATTGAACTAGGTATTGGATACCGACGATCGAATCTCGGGCAAGTAACATACCGATGACAAAGGGAACAACGTATGTTGTTATGCGGTCTGACCGATAAAGATCTTCGTAGAATATGTAGGAGCCAATATGGGCATCCAGGTCCCGCTATTGGTTATTGACCAGAGACGTGTCTCGGTCATGTCTACATTGTTCTCGAACCCGTAGGGTCCGCACGCTTAAGGTTACGATGACAGTTATATTATGAGTTTATGCATTTTGATGTACCGAAGGTTGTTCGGAGTCCCGGATGTAATCACGGACATGACGAGGAGTCTCGAAATGGTCGAGACATAAAGATTGATATATTGGAAGTCTATGTTTGGACATCGGAAGTGTTCCGGGTGAAATCGGGATTTTACCGGGTTACCGGGAGGTTACCGGAACCCCCCGGGAGCCATATGGGCCATCATGGGCCTTAGTGGAAAGGAGAAAGGGGCAGCCCAAGGGGGCTGCGCGCCTCCCCCCTTCCCCTAGTCCTATTAGGACTAGGAGAGGTGGCCGGCCACCCCTCTCCCTCTTTCCCCCTTGGGAATCCTAGTTGGAATAGGATTGGGGGGGGAGTCCTACTCCCGGTAGGAGTAGGACTCCTCCTGCGCCTCTCCCTCTTGGCCGGCGCACCCTCCCCCCTTGGCTCCTTTATATACGGAGGCAGGGGCACCTCTAAACACACAAGTTGACACAAGTTGATCCACGTGATCGATTCCTTAGCCGTGTGCGGTGCCCCCTGCCACCATATTCCTCGATAATACTGTAGCGGAGTTTAGGCGAAGCCCTGCTGCTGTAGTTCATCAAGATCGTCACCACGCCGTCGTGCTGACGGAACTCTTCCCCGACACTTTGCTGGATCGGAGTCCGGGGATCGTCATCGAGCTGAACGTGTGCTCGAACTCGGAGGTGCCGTAGTTTCGGTGCTTGATCGGTTGGATCGTGAAGACGTACGACTACTTCCTCTACGTCGTGTCATCGCTTCCGCAGTCGGTCTGCGTGGGGTACGTAGACAACACTCTCCCCTCATTGCTATGCATCACATGATCTTGCGTGTGCGTAGGAAAATTTTTGAAATTACTACGAAACCCAACAGGATAGACCCCGCCACGGAGGCTGCACTCTCATCGGTGATCAAGCCGAGTATCGACCTTACCCTTCACGAGAGCAGTGACGCCAAACTACCAGATCCTTCCCCGGCCACGGACTCCGAACCGCCTGCGCCCGTGCCTATCGAATCCGACTGGGCGCCGATCATGGAGTTTACCTCCGCGGATATCTTTCAGCACTCGCCCTTCAGCGACATACTGAACTCATTAAGGTCTCTCTCCTTGTCAGGAGAGTCCTGGCCGAACTATATCCGGCAGGATTGGGATGCGGATGATGAAGAAATTCGCCGCCCACCCACCACCCACTTAGTAGCCATTGTCGACGACTTAACCGACATGCTCGATTTTGACTCCGAGAACATCGACGGTATGGCGACGATGCGGGAGACGAAGAGGAACCACTGCCCACAGGGCACTGGACTGCCACCTCATCATATGATATATACATGGTGGACACACCCAAAGAAGGCAATGGCGACGAGACAACGGAGGATGACCCCTCCAAGAAGCAACCCAAGCGCCGACGTCAGTGGCGCCGCTCTAAGTCTCGCCAAAGCAAAAGCGGTGACACCGGCATAGGAGATAATACCACTCCCGACAGTGCCGAAGACGACAACAATCCCCTCCAGCAAGATTTAGGGCAGAAGGATGGAGAAGCCAGCCCTCCCGAGAGAGCGGCAGATGGAGAGGCGGAGGATGATAATTACATGCCTCCCTCCGAAGACGAGGCAAGCCTCGACGATGACGAATTTGTCGTGCCTGAGGATCCCGTCGAACAAGAGCGCTTTAAGCGCCGGCTTATAGCCACGGCAAATAGCCTTAAGAAAAAGCAACAGTAGCTTCAAGCTGATCAAGATTTGCTAGCTGACAGATAGACTGAAGTCCTTGCAGCCGAGGAATATAAACTCGAACGCCCCTCCAAGAGTTACCCAAAGCGTAGGTTGCTACCCTGACTGGAGGAGGAGGCACTCAAACCTACATCTCTGGCATATGATGTGGCTGACCGGCCACCTCGTGGCCGCAACAGAGAGGCATTTCAGCCAAAAGCTCAGCCCGCACTCTGATGCCACTCAAATAAAAATGTCAAGGCATGGGGAAATACGCCAGACCTGCGAGACGTATTGGAGGACAAAGCAAAAAATGCAAGATCAATCTACGGATCACGAGGGCATGCCACTATGCGAGACGATAATCGTCACGCCGAATACAGTAAAAGTAAGTCCGGCTGGGCCGAACACAGCGGGCAAGACTCATTTGAGCTGCATCGCGATATAGCCCAGTACAGAGGCGCCGCACACCCACTATGCTTCACAGATGAAGTAATGGATCATCAAATCCTAGAGGGTTTCAAACCCGTAAATATAGAATCATACGACGGCATGACAGATCCTACGGTATGGATCGAGGATTTCCTCCTGCACATCCACATGGCCCACGGTGATGATCTACACGCCATCAAATACCTCCCACTCAAGCTCAAAGGACCAGCTCGGCATTGGCTCAATAGCTTGCCAGCAGAGTCCATTGGCTGTTGGGAAGATCTGGAAGCCGCATTCCTCGACAACTTCCAGGGCACTTATGCACGACCACCAGACGCCGATGACTTGAGCCACATAATTCAGCAGCCAGAGGAATCGGCCAGGCAATTCTGGACACGGTTCCTAACAAATAAAAATCAAATCGTTGACTTTCCGGATGTAGAGGCCCTAGTAGCTTTTAAGCACAACATCCGCGATGAGTGGCTCGCCCGGCACCTTGGCCAGGAAAAGCCGAAATCTATGGCAGCCCTCACGACACTCATGAACCGCTTTTGTGCGGGAGAAGACAGCTGGCTGGCTCGCAATAATAACATATCAAAGAACCATGGTACTTCGGATTAACAAACACAAGCGCCGCATTAACAGTGACAATACTGAGGATACGACAGTCAATGCCGGATTCAAAGGCTCTAAACCCATTCAGCGGAAAAAGGCATTCAAAAGAAACACTCCGGGCCCTTCCAGTTTGGACCGTATACTCAACCGCTCGTGTCAAATACATGGCACCCCCGACAAGCCAGCCAACCACACTAACAGGGATTGTTGGGTGTTCAAGAAGGCCGGCAAGTTAAATCCCGGAAACAAAGATAAGGGGTCGCATAGCGATGACGAGGAGGAGCCCCGAAAGCCGAACACCGGAGGACAAAAGAGGTTCCCCCCACAAGTGCGGACGGTGAACATGATATACGCAACCCACATCCCCAAGAGGGAGCGGAAGCGTGCGCTAAGGGACGTATATGCGTTGGAGCCAGTCGCCCCAAAGTTCAACCCATGGTCCTCTTGTCCGATCACCTTCGAGGGCAGGGACCACCCCACTAGTATCCGTCATGGCGGATTCGCCGCACTGGTCCTAGACCCAATCATTGACGGCTTTCACCTCACTTGAGTCCTTATGGATGGCGGCAGCAGCCTGAACCTGCTTTATCAGGACACAGTGCGCAAAATGGGTATAGACCCCTCAAGGATCAAACCCACAAAAACGACCTTCAAAGGCATCATACAAGGTGTAGAGGCCCATTGCATAGGCTCAGTCACACTGGAAGTGGTCTTCAAACCCCCGGATAACTTCCGAAGCGAAGAGTTAATCTTTGATATAGTCCCATTCCGTAGTGGCTATCATGCACTGCTCGGGCGAACCGCATTTGCAAGATTCAATGTGGTACCGCATTATGCACACCTTAAGCTCAAGATGCCAGGACCTCGGGGGGTCATCGCAGTTAATGGAAACACAGAGCGCTCTCTCCGCACAGAGGAGCACACTGCGGCCCTCGCAGCAGAAGCGCAAAGCAGCCTCTTAAGGCACTCCGCCAGTTCGGCGATTCAAGACCCGGACACCTTCAAGCGCGCCCGGAGTAATTGGCAACAAGACCACCTGGCACGTTCCGAGCTCGCATAGCAATGCGGCCCCCACCCCAGTACTAGCCAAACGGCGAAATCCGTGCCACGCGTACATAATTACGCATTGAAAATACCATGGGCATAGGTGGGGAGGGGGCACGACTACGGCACGACCCAAGACGCGTCTTAACAGCACTAGGGGCTTCCCGCTTTGTCATCTTTCTCTCTTTCAGGACTTTAATCTCTAGAAACCCTGTCCGGCAGTATGATGGCCGAACACATGATGCTGCAACCACGGAGGCAGAAAGCTACGTCGCACCACGGAACTCCCAGGTGGATTACGATAATGAGTGAAATACTTGCTTTAATACCATTCCTCAGCTTGCCCTTGAAGGGGACATGTCAAATAGTCCTACTTTTTGCTTATCGCACTACTTGTATCGTTCTGCTTTAACGCACCTTTTTGAATAAACAATGCATAGCACTAGACTATTATTGCATTCTCTATTCCTCCTTTTATATATATGTATATGTTCATTCATGACATCCAGCACCCGTACACTCTGGTACGGCCAGTACGCTAGGGGCTTAAGCATACCCCATAGTACGGCGTGAGAAGTCCGAACACTTTTGACAGTGCGGCGCCCCGAACTTATAGCATTATATGCATCAGCTCTGAATCATGTTTTGGGTCAACAGTTGGGTTTGCCTGGCTCCCATGTTTTGGTACCTTACGTTCCGCTATATGGCTAAGGTAGCACTGGGAGAACTACTGCGATTGTGCCCCGGTTCTGCTGGGCTAAGCAACTCAGTAGAGAAAGCTAAAACTGACTGTCATGATAAGCCGGGAGAGTGGACGCTGTTCGAGAGGTTTCGAGTCCCTAAAGACTTATGCCGCTTAGAGTGAGGAGTCGGCTTTGTCCGGCTTAAGGCGTGTATAGCGCCCCGAATTCGGCCTTCCGAATACTAGGGGCTTCGCCAAAATTTAAAATTATAGAATTCAATGGTAAGTGAGAGTGATAAAGCATTATAGTCTGATTGCCTTGTTAGTTGTGCTGAGCACCTCCCTCGAAGGACCCAAAAATGGGAACAAGAGTGCTCAGGTTTATCCCAAACACCCCAGCACTCGCGGCATGGGGGCAGAAGCCAACGACTAGCCATCTCTCAGATTTTATAAACAGACGAACAGAAGGTAATATTTTAAATTCAAACAAGCATTGCATAGCGCATATGAACAAGTTTATATAATACAGGATCACACGAGCAAGTTCATTCAAATATTACATCTTTCGCACACTCGTCAGCTACAAGATGGGCACCCTTCAGGACACCCTCATAATACATCTCGGGGTGGCGATGCTCCTTGCCTTGCGGCGGCCCCTCCTTCACCAGCTTCTCGGCGTCCATCTTGGCCCAGTGCACCTTCACACGGGCAAAAGCTCGGCATGCACCTTCGATGCAGATGGACCGCTTGATGACTTCCAGCCGTGGGCAGGCATCCACAAGCCGCCTCACCAGGCCGAAGTAGCTGTTGGGAAGGGCGTCGCCAGGCCACATCCGGACTATAAGGCCCCTCATGGCCTGTTCAGCCGCCTTGTGCAGCTCGACCAGTTGCTTCAGCTGGTCGCTCATAGGCATCGGGTGTTCGGTCCTAGTATACTAAGACCAGAACAGTTTCTCCGTCGAGCTTCCCTCCTCGGCCTGGTAAAACTTTGTGGCATCCGACACGCTGCGGGGCAAACCTGCGAATGCTCCTGGAGAGCTCCGGACTCGGGTAAGTAACAAGTAATTTACTTTCACATGCTTGCTTTGCATATTGAATGCCTTACCCGCCGCTATCTTCCTCATCGCCTCAATCTCCTGGAGGGCCTTGTGGGCTTCAGCCTTGGCATTCTTTGCGCTCTCAAGGGCCGTGGCAAGCTCAGACTCTCGCGTCTTCGAGTCAAGCTCCAACGCCTCATGCTTCATCACGAGAGCTTGGAGCTCTTGCTGCACCTCGCCCACCCGTGCCTCTTACTTTTTCCGCTCGGTGCGCTCCTAGGCCGCTTTGTTTTCGGCCTCGGACAATGCTTGCTTCAGGGTCGCCACTTCTGTCGTGGCCCCTGGCAAATTCATGATGATCCTGTCATTTTGCAATCGCATCTTATATATATATATAGACAAGGTATTGCTTACCTTTGTTCTCCTCGAGCTGCCTCTTAGCAAGGCCGAGCTCTTTCTCGGACCCCTCGAGGTCCTGCTTCAGTGCGGCGACCTCCGCAGTCAGTGCGGCAGAGGTCAGCAGCGAAGCTTGCATACGCATACAGACAAACTTATATTAGACTCCTGCCGATATTATTTGATCCTCTATTCGGCTTTTCTTTGTGAACACCAAACAGAGCATCAGGGGCTACCGTCTATGCGGTAATATTTTTCCTATATTTTAAATACTTACCTCAAAGCCTGTTAGAAGGCTGGCACAGGCTTCAGTCAATCCGCTCTTGGCGGACTGAACCTTCTTGATCACCGCACTCATAATAGTGCGGTGCTCTTCGTCGATGGAAGCGCTGCGAAGCGCTCCCAGCAGGCTGTCCGGTGCCTCTGGATGGACAGAGGTCACCGGCACGGGCGTCTTACCCCTTTTGGAAGGGGCCTGCCTGCCCGAGTCCAGAGCCACTGGAGGTTCCGGCACAGTGTTCGGGTGAGAGCCGAACTTGGAGCCCCCGGGAGCCTTGCTCCCTTCGCTCCTAGAGTCCGGAAGGTCGCCTTGAGGCGCCTCCGGGACTGTCTCCCCCTAGCTCGGTGCCCCTTGAGACAATACCTCGGCATTGTCCGTAGGGAAAGGGGAGGAGGCGGTCGGAAGTGGATCACTATCCATATCCGACGAATCCAAGGAGCCGTCCGACGAGGATACGTCGATACGGGCTTGGGGCGGTCTGCATAATCATATTCGGTGTTAGGAGAAGAAGTGCGACAAAGTATGCTATGAGTTACTCTGGTATCCGAATACTTACGACTTTGTCAGGTGCTCGGCCCTGAGAAACCACTCGTCTTCGCCTTCGGCGGCGGTGGTGGAGCAGTCCGAAAGGAGAGTCCTTCCTTTCTTGGACCCTTCCGCCTCCCCGGTTGGGGCGGCCTTCCTTTTCTTGTCTCCCCCAGCTGGAGGGGGAGCATCTTCATCTTCCTCCTCGGCTTCGTGGGAGGAGTGTGTCGTGGAGTTATCGGACGATGAGTCTGATATCACCTGGCACCGGGAACTCTTTCGGGTTCCCTTGGCCTTCTTCTTGGTCTTCTCCGGCACCTTATAAGGAGCCAGAGTCAGCATCTCCGTCAGGAGAGCGTCTGCGGTGTCTTCGGGTAGGGGGGCCGGACAGTCGATCTGCTCTGATGCCTCCACCCAGTCCTGTTAAAGGCATGAGAGCTCAGACCCCGCACATGGTTAAGCTATGGAAAATAAATATCCTACCAAATGTACAGAACTTACCGGATTCGCAGGGCGCTTCGCGCTTAGCCCGCGGTCCTCGGTGAGAGAGGGAGGGACCTCAGCGCCCTTGAACAGCACCCTCTACACGTCTTTGTGCGTCGTGTCGAAGAGCTCGCTTAGAGTCTGGTGCTGGGCCGGGTCGAACTCCCATAAGTTGAAATCCCGTTGCTGACACGGGAGGATCCGGCGGAAGAGCATGACTTGGACTATGTTGACAAGCTTAAGTTTCTTGCTTGTCATGTTCCGGATACATTTAAGGAGTCCGTCCAGCTCCACTGATGAACCCCAGGACAGGCCCTTCTCCTTCCAGGAAGTGAGCCGCGTGGGGATTCCGGATCGAAACTCGGGGGCTGTCGCCCAGTTGGAGTCGCGCGGCTCAGTGATGTAGAACCACACCGACTGCCACCCCTTTACGGTCTCCACAAAGGAGCCCTCGAGCCATGCAACATTGGGCATTTTTCCCACCATGGCTCCGCCGCATTCCGCTTGTTGGCAGCCTACAACCTTCGGTTTGATATTGAAGGTCTTCAGCCATAGGCCGAAGTGGGGCTGGATGCGGAGGAAAGCCTCGCACACGACGACAAACGCCAAGATGTTGAGGATGAAGTTCGGGGCCAGATCGTGAAAGTCCAGCCCATAATAGAACATGAGGCCGCGGACAAATGGATAGAGGGGAAACCCCAGTCCGCGGACGAAGTGGGGGAGGAAGACCACCCTCTCGTGAGGTTCTGGGTAGGGATGACCTACCCCGCGGCTGGCAGCCGGTGCGTGATGTCTGTGGCTAAGTATCCGGCTCTGCGCAACTTTTTGATGTGCCCCTCCATGACGGAGGAGGCCATCCACTTGCCTCCCGCTCCAGACATGTTTTGGAGAGAGTTGAGGAGGAGGATGCGGACTTGGGCGCTGGAGCTCGAGTGCGCGAGAATGGATGAGCAAGGAGGAAGAAGGTGTGGTTAGAAAAAGGTGAGATCTTATCCCTTTATAAGGGCGGACCAAACTATGCTCCCCCACTAGCCTGGTAAAACTCGCTTATCCCCCAAGCATCGTAATTGATGGCGCGGTTGAGTTACCCACGTCCGTATTGATGAGAATCCTGTAATAAGGGGAACACGATCTCTGCTTTGACAAGACGTGTCAAGAAACTGCCTCGCGTTATGTGCGGGGCTGGTTAAGGAAAAACGGTTCGAATAATTACCGGGCCATGGAATGATGTCATGCTACCAAAACGTGTCAGCAGATTGGATTTGTGGAAATATTATTCTCTCTACGGTGGTATGTGGAACTTATTTTGCAGGGTCAGACACTATCCTCGTATTCAAATTCTTCCGTGGTGTATTCGGAGGAGGAACCCGCCTTGCAATGCCGAGACAACACTGTGCGCCAGACTCATTATCATTGAAGCCTGGTTCAGGGGCTACTAAGGGAGTCCTGGATTAGGGGGTCTCCGGACAGCCGGACTATATCATTTGGCCGGACTGTTGGATTATGAAGATACAAGATTGAAGACTTCGTCCCGTGTCCGGATGGGACTCTACTTGGCGTGGAAGGCAAGCTAGGCAAATACGGATATGTATATCTCCTCCTTTGTAACCGACCTTGTGTAACCCTAGCCCCCTCCGGTGTCTGTATAAACCGGAGGGTTTTAGTCCGTAGGACAACATACAATCAGACCATAGGCTAGCTTCTAGGGTTTAGCCTCTCCGATCTCGTGGTAGATCAACTCTTGTACTACTCGTATTATCAAGAACAATCAAGCAAGACGTAGGGTTTTACCTCCATCAAGAGGGCCCGAACCTAGGTAAAACATCGTGTCCCCTGCCTCCTGTTACCATCCACCTTAGACGCACAGTTCAGGACCCCCTACCTGAGATCCGCCGGTTTTGACACCGACAACGAGGATACTAGTCACGGCGCCGTACCAGGCCTAGAAAAGAAGGCCAAGGAGAAGGGCAAGGAGGCCAAGAGTGGCCTCCACCGTAAAGGTGCCTCGGACATAGAGCGATACCCCACCCAGGGGGGAGAAGAAGAAGAGGGCAGCTTCCGCCAATCTAGAGGCGGAAGTGTCCAAGAAAGGGAGGACTTCCCTTACGGATGACTCCGAGTCGGACGCCGATGAATGGCGCCCCAGGCCGAAGCCCCTGGTCGGATCATAAGTACTCAAAGGTATATATATATATATCCGGCTTTTCTCGCTTATAGTTGTAATGCATTTAAATTGTATGTTGCAGTCCGGTTAAGGTCCTCCCCCAGGGATCCTCCTCTACTGGGAATTCGCTGGGTCCGAACATGATGGAGCACGATTCGCCTCCACCAGCTTCCTCCCCCACAGCAGCGAACAACACCGAGGTGTCATCCCAAAGGACACTTCCGGGACAGGGAGAGGTGTCGGAGGCTGCCAAGAACATGGGGAACCGACCCCCATGGAGACTGGAGATGAGGGCCATGTCCAGTTTGTCCCCCAACCAAATGTCATTCCGGAAACCCACACGGTTCCGGAGACAGAGGAGCAACCCTCTTTACCGGAAGGGAGCGCCTACAACACCAGCGTTCTCTGTCAATGCGGAGGCACCGGACACTCTAATGAGAGCGCTTCAGGGTGCCATCATTGTGGAAGAACATCATACCCTTATGGGTACGGTGATTGAAAAGGATCAGTCTACGAAAAGTGGACTGAGCGAAGCCTACACTAGCCTTTTAAGAGGCTTTAAGGTATGTGCTTTACAGTATCTTTTAACTGTATAAAAAGAATGCCTGTGTATAGATAGTAGCCCCTGAGACTCTGTTCAGAGTTCGGAAAGAAAACTGCTACCTCTTGAGCACTTGCGTTGGTTTTCCCTTGAAGAGGAAAGGGTGATGCAGCAAAGTAGTGTAAGTATTACCCTCAGTTTTTGAGAACCAAGGTATCAATCCAGTAGGAGGCCACGCGCGAGTCCCTCGCACCTACACAAACAAATAAATCCTCGCAACCAATGCGATAAGGGGCTGTCAATCCCTACACGGTCACTTACGAGAGTGCGATCTGATAGATATGATAAGATAATATTTTTGGTATTTTTATGATAAATATGCAAAGTAAAATAAAAGGCAATAAAAATAACTAAGTGTTGGAAGATTAATATGATGGAAGATAGACCCGGGGCCATAGGTTTCACTAGTGGCTTCTCTCGAGAGCATAAGTATTCACGGTGGGTAAACAAATTACTGTTGAGCAATTGACAGAATTGAGAATAGTTATGAGAATATCTAGGTATGATCATGTACATAGGCATCACGTCCGAGACAAGTAGACCGACTCCTGCCTGCATCTACTACTATGACTCCACACATCAACCGCTATCTAGCATGCATCTAGAGTAGTTCATAAGAACAGAGTAACGCTTTCAGCAAGATGACATGATGTAGATGGATAAACTCATGCAATATGAAATAAACCCCATCTTGTTATCCTCGATGGCAACAATACAATACGTGCCTTGCTGCCCCTACTGTCACTGGGAAAGGACACCGCAAGATTGAACCCTAAGCTAAGCACTTCTCCCATTGCAAGAAAGATCAATCTAGTAGGCTAAACCAAACTGATAATTCGAAGAGACTTGCAAAGATAACCAATCATACATAAAATAATTTAGAGAAGATTCAAATATTGTTCATAGATAAACTTGATCATAAACCCACAATTCATCGGTCTCAACAAACACACCGCAAAAAAGATTACATCGAATAGATCTCCACAAGAGAGGGGGAGAACTTTGTATTGAGATCCAAAAAGAGAGAAGAAGCCATCTAGCTAATAACTATGGACCCGTAGGTCTGAGGTAAACTACTCACACTTCATCGGAGGGGCTATGGTGTTGATGTAGAAGCCCTCCATGATCGATGCCCCCTCTGGCAGAGCTCCGGAACAGGCCCCAAGATGGGATCTCATGGATACAGAAAGTTATGGCGGTGGAATTAGGGTTTTGGCTCCGTATCTGGTAGTTCGGGGGTACGTAGGTATATATAGGAGGAAGGAGTACGTCGCTGGAGCAATAGGGGGCCCATGAGGGTGGAGGGCGCGAGGGGGGGTTGGCACGCTCCCCTACCTCGTGGCCTCCTGGTTGATGTCTTGACGTAGGGTCCTAGTCCTCTGGATCATGTTTGTTCCGAAAATCACGTTCCCGAAGGTTTCATTCCGTTTGGACTCCGTTTAATATTGTTTTTCTGTGAAACCCTAAAATAGGAAAAAAAATAGCAATTCTAGGCTGGGCCTCCGGTTAATAGGTTAGTCCCAAAAATAATATAAAAGTGTATAATAAAGCCCAATAATGTCCAAAACAGAATATAATATAGCATGGAACAATCAAAAATTATAGATACGTTGGAGACGTATCAAAAACCGAACAGAGGATCTAATAACTCATGCAGGAGACTAACGCACCTATTTGATTGAACAAGCAGGCTATGAAGCAGGCGTCAGCTTCCCATGCCGCCGAAGCATCCGAGCTAAGGCGGAAGCTAGAAGAAAAGCAAGGTATGTAATACCGAAGCATGTCTGAAACGATCCCAGCTATGATGTAGTATCTCAATGAGTTTTATAATTATGTTTGCAGCTGACACGTCTGAGGTCGAGGCCCTCAAGAGTGTGCTGGCCGAGGCCAGGAAGGAGGCTATCGGCGTTCTGGGAACGGGGGTCCCCAGACTTGCCTGCCTGCGGCCTGCGGCATGGCTCAAAAGGGGGCCCAGCACGGCCCATCTTCACCAACACAAACCCAAGACCCTCGCGAGGGGCCAAGCCTCGCGGGGCGGACGACGCGGAGCTTCCTCAGGCGCGACCTCGTCAGGCTAGCTCACGACGAGGCGGAGAGACCAAGGCGGGGTACCTCACGAGGTGCCCATGACGCAAGCCATGACGACCAAGGGCGCCAGGCAGGTGCCAGCCCGCGCAGTGTCCTCCTTTCCTCTTTGGTGCAAAGGAGGCAAGCGCAGCCGCGGAGTACCGAGGCATCAGGCAAAGGTTGCCATTTCGGTGCAACGAGACCAAGACCAGGAGGACTACGAGACGGAGGTCACCGTGGAGCCCAAGACGGCGTCATCCCCAGAGCTTTGCGCAGGCGAGGACTACTTTTGTCAGGATAGCTAGTACTAGTTGTCCCCTTTCAAATTAGCCCGCCATTGTTGGCTCCCTTCCCGCTCGATATTTGGGAAGAGGACCAAGGCCTCTATAAATAGGACCAGCCACCCACAGAGAAGCAAAGAGAGGAGGAGAAAAAGGAGAAGGAGAGAGCTAAGAGGTAGAAGCAAAGAGAGGGATCAAGTAGAGAGAGATAGAAGGGTGACTGAGCTCCTCCCAGCAGCTCAGCGCCCCAGCCAAGAACAGACCCTCACGAGGCTGTTCTTCCTTGTATTGTTCATCATCATGAGCCCAAGAGGCAATCCACCACACCACACACTGGAGTAGGGTATTACACCACAACGGTGGCCCGAACCAGTATAAAACCTGTGTCTCTTGCATTGTTCTTTACTTAGTTTAGATCTTAGCAAGGCGGAGGGGTGCAGGTAGGTAGGAGGCGAAATCTCCGCGCGCACCCCAGTGTTCGAACCTCAAGGGTCTGCCGGAACCCGAAATCTGACATTTGGCGCGCCAGGTAGGGGTGCGCCGGGATTCGTCTTCCACCACCCCGTTCTCCTCCGACCATCACGCCCATGTCTGATGCTCGTCGGGCCCGCGCCGAGCGCCGGGCCGCACTCGCTTCCCGCGTCGCCCAGACGGCCCCTGTCGGCGGGCATCCTCGCCGTTCCCTGTCACCTGCCGTCAACGCCGCCACCGGCCCGGTGGGGGACGAGCAGCACGCATCATCCCAGCATCCGTCCATGCGGCAAGACGGCCGCACCGCAACTCCCTTGCTCACCCCAGCTGGTTCTTCGTCCCGCGCGCTCCGCGCACCCATGGAGGCTCGAGCTGCGCTCATCGCGGCGAACGAGCTCCTGCGCTACCGTCCCATCGACGACATCTACGAAGAATGGCTCAATCGCGTCGCCGAGCTCGTCCGCGCCGCAGGGGGCTCTCCTGCCTCGTCCGTTCCGCTGCACCGCACCCCGCCCCGTGCGGGCGATGAAGCTCCGACGGCGCCCCAGCCGCCTCCTCCTCAGGAAGGCGCCATGGCTCCAAGGCGCGTGGCCCCTGGGCAGAACCCACTCCGTCAGGTGCCTGCGCAGCAAGGGCAGAGCTGTCAAGAAGTCCCTCGCCCGCAAGAAGCTGCCCGGGCGCTCCCTGCTCCAGCACGTCGCGACCATGCTCCTGCTCCCGCGCGTCAAAACCCCGCGCTGCTCCCAGCTGCAGTGCGTGGGGACATGCAAGACCAAGCTCCCTGTCATCCAAGGCCTCTCGTGGCCACAGCAGGCTGCCGCGCCTTCACCGCCGAGCTACGTAGCGTCGCGTGGCCCGGCAAGTTCAAGCGAGACTTGCCTCCTCGCTACGACGGCACGGCTGACCCTGCGGAGTTCCTCCAGCTCTATGAGTTGGGCATCGAAGCTGCCAGCGGAGACGAGAAGGTCATGGCGAACTAGCTCCCCATGGCACTCAAGGACGGGGCCCGCACCTGGCTCCTGAACCTGGCTCCAAGCACAATCTCCTCCTAGGACGAGATGCGCACCCGCTTCATCGCCAACTTCCAAGGCACTCGCGACCGGCCACCCGCCGTGAGCGACATGCGCCACATCAAGCAACAGCCCGGGGAAACCTTGCAGAAGTACATCCAGCGCTTCAACAACGCACGCCTCAAGATTCCCAAGGTGACTGAGGAGGCCATCATCTCGGCCTTCTCCGACGGCATGCGCGACGTCAAGATGAAGGAGGAGCTGGCGATGCATGAAGACCTATGCACTTCCTTGGAGCTGTTCAACCTGGCAACCAAGTGCGCCAGGGCCGAGGAAGGGCGTCTCTCCCTCCTCGAGCTGCCTGCCGTAGACCCAGAAGAGAAGAAGCCCAAGGCCAAGGATGTGAAGCGCAAGGGGGATACCGTGCTCGCGGCAGAACCAGACACCAAGCGAGGGAGAGATCAGCCCGAACCTTCCAAGGGCAGCCGGTACTGTGTGTACCACGACCTCCACACCCACAACAAAAACGAATGTCAAGAGCTCCGAGCCGTGCAAGAAGGAAGGATCGGCCGTCGCCCTGACCGCAGTGACCGGGGCTATGGTCGAGGAGGAGGAAGGAACGCAGGACGCTGGGAAGACCGTGGCCCGTGCCAAGGGTGGCGCGACCAACCTCGCAAGGATCGCTGGCAAGACCCGCCTCGCGAGGGAGGATGGAGGGATCAGCCACGCGAGGGAGACTGGAGGGATTGGCCTCGCGAGGATCGCCCGCAAGGCAACGCAGGCCTCCCACCGCTGCCGCCGTAGCCAAGGAGAAACGAGGACCGCCACCAGGACGAAGGGGCTGGGGGCTTCTAGGAGCCGCGCGCGATCGCCTGCATCTTGGGCGGGGCACAAGCCCCGGCCTCTCAGCGCATCTTCAAGCAGTTCGCCCGCGAAGTGAACGCAGTCCTCCCCAGGCTCGAAGCCACGCGCCCTCTCAGGTGGTCGGCGTGCGCCATCACGTTCAGCTCAGTAGATCAGCTCAAGTGTGCAGCTACAACCGGAGTTCTCCCGATGCTTTGCTCCCCGATCGTCAGCAACGTGGTGGTCACCAAGACCCTCATCGATGGTGGGGCAGGGCTCAACGTCCTGTCCGTGGAGACATTCAACAACCTCCAAGTTCCCTACAGCCAGCTTCAGCGAACCAAGCCTTTCTCCGGTATCACCGATGGCTCCACGATCCCGATTGGGCAGGTCCGCCTCCCTGTCACCTTCGGGGCACGCGACAACTACCGCACCGAGCTCATCGACTTCGAAGTCGCTCACATTCGCCTGCCGTACAACGCCATCCTTGGGTACCTAGCGCTGGCCAAGTTCATGGCCGTAACTCACCATGGCTACAACGTCCTCAAGATGCCAGGAAGCGGCGGAGTCATCATGTTGCCCTGTGAAGAGAAGGACGCAGTGTGTTCCCTGGAACAAGCCTTTCAGGCCGCATCACTGGAATACCCGGATCGTGGAAGCAGGAGGCCTCCCGAGACCGCCCCTAAGAAGAAGAAGACGTCGTCCGGCCCGACCACTCAGGAGGCAGGCCCCTCTGGGCCTGTGCCTGCCTAGGGGGAACCTCCTTCCATCGCATAGGAAAGCGCGCCTAGTGCCCTCCTCAGGCAGGGCTCGGGGGCTCTCCCCTGGAGGGCCACTGACCTAGCTAGGGTCACGAGGGAGGCGCTTGGGCACCACATGGAGGCGTGTTTTGAAGCACGTTTCCCTCAAGAAGGAGCAAGGCAAGGAGATCCAGACCCTCAGGAGTTCGTCAGCAAGGCCATTCAGGAGCTACAGGAGTCAAGAGTCATGAAAGGCGGCCGCCGCTTGCCAGCAGTGGCTCCCCATCCAGGCGAGGATGGTGGGCTGCGCGTCTGCATCGACATACCAGAGCTCAACCGAGTCGCCTCTCTGGAGCGCCTCTGGCCCTCGCGAGTGGGGCACTGCGGAGCCCACCCCACAGCTACGTTCGCATGCCTTACGGCTTGCCGAGCATGGCTGACATGTACCAGCGCCTCATGAGGGGCATCACGGAGGCACGAGAGGCCAGGCATTCCGCAGCCCTGGCAGGGATGGAGATGGCCCGCGAGGAGCCGCCAGCGCCTCCGGAGCCTCCCGAGGCCCCTGGGCCTGGGGGCTCGTGAGGATCGGCTCCCGCAGCCCACCGAGCCTGCTACATCAACGCTCCTTCATCATCAACATCATCAGGTGACAACTTTTGAGTTTTATTCCCAGCTAGGAGTGCCCCCCCAGGGCTGCATTATTCCCAGGCCGCGTGGGTCCGTCCCTGCAGCGTGTATCCCTTTTTTTATTCCATGTTGTTAGCGTACCTTGTTGGGGGCGCCCCTCGGGCTGCATGATCCCCAAGCCGCTCGGGACAGGCCCAGCGGCACGTATCCCATTTGCGTTTATTTCCGATTATGCGTTAGACCCACCATGCTTGATTATTTGATGCCGGTCCACGGCACCTCTTCTTCTCCATGCCGACCACTTGAACGTTAAAGGGGGGGGGGGGTACCTGAGCATCGCGACTCAGGGCTCTTACTGGCTCTCCAGCCCTCACCCTCTGGCCTTGTCCATGGCATCGCGACCTGGCATACCAGCGACGGTTGAGACTAGCTCGAGGGCCGGGACCCGAGGACGTAGAGTGCCGACATCTAACCAAATTTGCAGGGACACATCACAAGATAAGGCC